>NC_064033.1:4120000-4420977 GCF_917208135.1 Athalia rosae
GGTAGTAGTGTGTATTGCCCCGAGTTGCGGGAGAGAGAAGGAGAAGGAGCGAAGAGGAGGAGGAGGAGGAGAAGAGCGTCGCGACGCAGACGCTGCTACGCGAGGAAACTGGCCGACCTACTGGTTACTAAACTCTCGCAACTAACGCCGTCGGTGGCGGTGGTGGGGGAATTTCATTCACCGCCGCGACACTACCCACAAACGGGGATAACTCTAAACCCCCCCCCCCCCTCCCCTCCCCCTTTCTCCCTTCCCTCGCTCCCTTTCCTCCCGCCCCCCACCCCCCTCGACGCGCGTGCGCAAACAAACTGTTAAACCAGACAAACTTCCGAACCCGCGACCAAACGAGCTCCTGCCACCGATCACGCAGCAGCAGCAGCGGCTCTGCCTTCGAATCGCCGGCGGTCCTTTCCTCATCGTCCTCCGAATTCCCTCCCTCCCTCCCTCGCGTTTCTCAGATTCCGCTTTCCGTATCCTTTTTTTATTTCTTAATCCCGGTGTCCCTCGTTCGTCTGTACACTCCTTTTATTCATCTTCACCTATTCGCGTTGGTTCACTTTTGCGGCGAGTCCTGCGAGTGATTTGTTTTTTTTCCTTTTTTTCTTTTTTTTTTTTTTCATTTCATTTCTTTCACACGCATCGCTAATTGGACGGTACCGATCGGTACGATCGGTCGCTCCGTTACCAACAATCTCGCGATTGCACTTCTCGTATCACGTGTACACGTACGTACGTATCGTTATACTTTCGGATGCGTATCTTCACAAATTTATAGGTATATACTCCGCGGTACAACGGCGTCCGGAGGGATGATACATTTTCATATAGATATATGTATATAGGACACGTGACAAAATTATGTTACATATCCCGAATGCACGTTGCACCTCTATGCCCGCGCGAGAGGGGGGGGGGGGGTTTAGGTTAGGTACGCGCAAAGACGTGATGTGCGGTGCATCGAACGTTGCGACGTTCGAGCCGGGTTGCACGCGAAGAGCAACAGGAACGCGCGTATATTATATACACTAACATATATACGTGTATGTGTATATATATATATATATATATATGTGTGTGTACGCCGTTGCATTCCCCTGCGGTGCATTGACTTCGGGGGACCATTCCCTCCCGTTCCATTCCATTCCATTCCATTCCATTCCGTTCCGTTCCGTTCCCTCTTCATCCGGGACCTTGTGCGTATATTCTCCTCTCTCCCTTTTTTCAACCGTCTCGGATCCGCACCGTTCCCACCCGGAGATATCCTCTCTCCATACCGCAGGCTCCGCGCGCGCGCTCTTCCTCCTCCGCTTCTCTGCCGATCCACCGGCGCATCAACAACAACAACAACAACAACAACAACAACAACAACATTCCTTTTTTTCCCCGGAGTACCTTAACGGCGGTATATATATATATATACATACACGTATACGCTCTATATGGAGACGTTATATACTTATACTGTTATCTTCACTCTCGTATCCCGATGCACCGCCAATAAGATCGCATAGATTATCAATCGTGTACGACTGCAGGTATTGTGCATCGTCGTCGTCGTCGTCATAGTCATAGATTATCTCGCGTGCGGCGATGTAGTATAAGACGGGTATTGTCGATGACGGTGTATAACGAAGATGAGAATCATCGTTTGTGGAGGGGGTTTCTCAATTTTTCCTTTTTTTTTTTTTTTTGTTTTTCTGTTTTTTTCTGTTTTTCGATTCGTTTCTCTCCGTACACGTTTGTGTAACGTGGAGATTGTCGAGGTTGCACGCGGTGTCGCGATGACGCGATTTATTCACTCGATCGTAGACGGGCGTCGGAGCTGCAGTTCGACGACGACGACGACGGCCACCCGCACGTGACACCGCGGTCCCGCACAGTAGTAACTCGTCTCTATATTACGTATAGGACTAATTGAAATTTAACGCTCTACGCCGCGTATACGTATACGGATAACCGATGCGCCCAGAGGCGCCACTTATTACCCCGTATTATAATATGTACGTTGTATTATACCTATACGTACACCTATACTTCGCGATGCACGTGACACGCTGACGATACTGCCGCATCGCATTGAAATTACCGAGTTGCCCGCGATGCACAACGCGCACTACACGGTACGCGGTCCTTACTGCAGTTGAACATCTGTATACGTGCGTTATACGGGAATTGTGCATGCTTGAAATGAGGGGGGGGGGGGGGGGGGGGGGTTGGAAAATTCGACGCGAAAACGACGATGGAAATTGTTGAATTTTTTTTGCGAAAAGAAATATACGATCGAACTGTAGTCCCTCAAAATACCTAAGTATACATGATGCAAATTTGACGTTGAAGGTTGTCGCACACGCGTTCGAAAATCCTCCATTCTTTCGCCGTGTGTGTACATTATAGGTATGTGTGCGTACGTAATACCTATAAGTAGATAATCGCGGCCCTGCGGCGGGTTCCGGGATTATATTATATACCTAATGTGTGTATATAACCCATTGTGTTTGCAAAACCCTTTTTCGGAAGAGGTGCAATGCCGGAATTAGGATATATATATAGATGTATATATAGGTACCCTGTACCTATAGGTAAATACCTAATCCCTTTAGGGGTAGGTTGTGTCATACCTGTGCATTTGATATATATATATATATATATAGATACCTGTATGTATACATATATATGCTATCCTTCTTGGGAATCGGCGCAATTTATTTATCGCGTGTGTATCACGTGTACCTCATATATATATATACTTCAATTCGTGGGACCCGAAGGGAAGAAGATCCTTCATAGATCCGTAATTCTAATTCCTTTGGGACGTTTTTCCACCTCGTCGGATAATGACCTTCTTCTTCTTCTTCTTCTTCTTCTTATTGTTGTTGTTATTATTATTATTATTTACCCTTGTCTTTTTTACCCTCGAAGTTCTGCATCCGGCGAGCGAGTTTGCGATTCGAGTTTTTCAAGGGTCGTGGACATTGTCTATATCGTTACATGTACATTCCGAGTCCCGAGTTTTTAAGTTCGGGTAAAAATTTTTACGTATAACTACATATGTATAGGTTGAGTATATAAAGGTATATATAAATATACGTGCAACGTGTATGTATGTACATAAAAAAATAGCGTCAACATTTTTTTTTACATACCCGCAATTAAATACATACAGGTATCTTATATATATTATTCGAAACGTCTCCAAAATTCGATGGATATTCCCCGTGTAATGTGTCTTGAAAAATTTCTCACCTTATACCTGTGCATATATCTTTATATGTGTTACGTTTATACGAAATTATGTAAACATATAAAATGATAACTATTTTCTTGGTATGTAGATAGATGGAATTATTCGACAGGTGAAAATTTTCGCGCCTCAATCGGTATGCGATATTTATGTACGATACGGCGTGTATTACGTTATTTGTCCGTGTACAGGTATATAACATTGGTATATACATACGTTATGTGCACATGTGAATCACACACACGTATACCTGTACAACGAAGGTTTTGAAAATTAGGGGAGGAAAGGTCCTCGACCCCTTTTAATAATTCCTGCAGCAGCGCGGGTTTCATATACATGTATGTACAGCCATCCCCGATATAAATTATATACCTACACGCATGTACGATGTATGTACCTTGTACATACATACATACGCGTTCCATATATACCGTCGCCAAAATCTAGGCTGCACATATCTTCCCGGTCAAGGGTGTGTATCGTATATATACTTTGTATTATATACCCTGCACATAATCGCGCGTACGTCTCTATGTAATTCATTTATTTATTTGTTTATTGATATGCTTTCGATTTTTTTTATAATACGGACCACCGATTGGCTATAATAATTAACGCGGATCAGATCGAAGAATCAACATTTCCCAGACGTTATATAGACGTGGAAAATCCAGCGTTCGAATGACATTTATATGTCCCGAGAAACTACACTGTAGATGCGTCTAGATATGTAAACAATTTGAAATCGTTCGTCGGGATCCGAACAACAAATACAACGAGTATGGTGAACATTGAAAAGTAACGCATTATTCGATTACGATGTACATAAACTCGGTGCGATACCTGTACAGCGATCGTGCGTACAGATACGACAAAAAAGAAATGGGAAACGTCGTAAAAAATTAAAACTCGGACGAGGGAGAAGCTGGAAAATCGGTGTAGATCGCGTACGATATATCATCGGCGGTCGGGGTTTAATCGACGAAATTCGTGTTCGTCGGTCGCGGACGGTCGCGGACGGTCGCGGACGGTCGTTCGGTCGTTGTTCGGGTCGTTCGACGGTCGTAGATTTTCGTTTGTCGTTGGCGGCGGCCATGCTTGCGCGAGTACGGTGGGCGTTGACGGACGGTGACGGGCGTTCCCGTTTTACCCCCCCTACCGCGTCCCATGTGCCAACGTTTGCCAACGACTCTTTGAGAACGCGCGCTATCCCTACTCAACGGGCGAACTGTAATGCGGGAAGAATGCGTCTCTTCGCTCCTACGGTGGAGGGGCGACGAATAACTTGGCCCGCGGAACCGAGAGGAGGGGGAAGAACCCGCGCCACTTGGGGAAGGGGGAGGGGGGGGGGTTATCGAACTAGCTCATCGTCCTCCTCCTCCCCCCCTCTTCCTCCCCAACGACCATCCGTATAAGCCTTTATTTTATCCATACATTTGTTTAAATCTATATAATTATCGGTAAATACGTATATGTATATACCACTGCTTACGGTCATTTACGTATGTGGGATTATGTAAACGCACACCGATTACATATGTACGTTTTATATGTATAGCCTACCCTATCGATTTTTCTTTTCTATTTTATTATTCACATCCGAAAATATATCTATTTTTTTTTTTTCTCGTCTTCGTACAATCGAAACGAGCAAAATAAATTCTTTAATTTTGTTCAATCTTTTCGATCAACAGTTTTTGTTCTCTTCTCTCTTTTTTTTTTTTCTTCTCTTTTGATTTCATTCTCTCGATTGCCATATCTCTTGTAAAAAATGAATGAAAGAATTATTCGATCGCGATCGAATGATTCGCAAACCATTCGTGTATTTATAAACGTAAACGGTTAATTATATTTGTACACAGGATTTATTGAGAGAAATAAAAAAAAAAGAAAAAAAAGAGAATAATTTTTCAATTCGTTTGAAGAAAAAGGAGAAAGAACAATGGAGGAAGAGAATAAATGTACGCATAATATAGGCCGGTTAAAAAGTTATGTACGATATATCCCACTTCCGGTTCGTTAGATGAGGCATGTATACCTACTTGACTTTGTAATTCCGGTCTGCCGCGTGTATATCTATAATACCAATGCTGAAAGTGTAGGGTACTTTAAACGACCACCAGAGCGGCGCTCTTGACCGGGTGATGGTTGAAAACGACGAACGAGTAGAATGACAATAATAATGATTACAGTCGTTATTATTATCATCGTGTAACTCGAACTACGTCGTTCGGATTCTGCGGAAAAATCATTAGCGTTTGTATGTACGCGTATGTATCATGTACAATGATGACACTGTGTATAGTGTGACACCCGAAAGAAAAGAAAGAAAATCTGAAAAAGAAGAAGAAAAGAAAAAACATTTTCTTTTCACACACCTGCGAATTGGAATTGATGAATTTTTCGCTTTCTGATTACAGGCAAATGGTCGGAAGGGTTCTGGTGGATATCTTTCGAAATGCGGTCGATTTTGGAATACAATTACCCGTCGAAGAGATGATGATTCTCATCGGACAGATCTCCGTAGATCCCGGTAAGGTGTTTTTTTCTAACATCTTGATCGATCTTCATTAATTAATCAATCGATCTGTCAAATTTGTATGAATCAAAAAAAAAAAAGAAAAAAAAGAAAAGGAAAATGTGTCTCGATAATCCTGCATGTGCGTTTTCATCTCGCCCACACGCGGTAGTATAAATATATAACGGTACAATCGATAAAAAAAAAAATAATAATTCTGGACAATCGATGCAAACGATAACGATAACGACGACGACGACGACGACGACGACGACGACGCTGTATAGTATCATATAGTATAGGCTATAGGTATGATACATGGAATCGCCTCGAGTTCGTTCGCTCTGTGCGGAAGGTCGCTTCCGTAATGACTCTGCATGGAAGAAGTTCCTGCCGGATGTTGTTACAGCGGTGGCAAGGAAAGGAAGCCGTTCGGAATTAAAACAAAAAAAAAAAAAAAAAATAGAATGAAAGAAAAAAAACCTTCTTAATTACCTTTCCGGTCGTGCATATATATATATATATATATACCCACACACGCATCTACGTGTAATATACGTATATATATAATATCAAAATCTTTTTATTTATTATGAAATGCTACTAATTCGATTGATCATGTGACTCATGTGTATACCTAAGACGTTTTATATAATCGAAAATAACAACAGTCATAAAACGTGTATAATGCGGGCGTGCATGGAATGATTGATAAAATAATATCATGGGACAATTATTCCAAATACATATATAAAATATATACATAGGTATATACATTATATATATATATATATGTATAATCAAGCGTGCGGCTCGTCATCATCGAATGAATTATACTTGCACCGCCGTGTTCGTGAGAGGTGTGTATTTTTTTTTTTTCGAGTGCAAGTATAACCTTTTTTTTTTTTTTTTTCTCTACTTTTTTTTTGTCCCTCTTTTCCCGAGGGGCAGGGGAGATGAGAGTGTGTATATATATATATATATATATATAGGTATACGGACAGAGGGAGAGGTAGGTGACGACAGGCTGCGCTATACTTCCGGTGGGGCACGTGCGCCACCGGAAGTTCATCGTGGGGTTTCGGGAGCGCGGGGATCGTGAGCGTAGGTGGGTACGTACGTACGTACATACGTCGCCCGGTAAGGTAAAGAAAGGGAACGGAGAAAATTGGGAGAAAAAGAAAAAGAGAGGAAGAGAAAATTTCGAAAAGTAGGAGAAATAACGCGGGGGGGGGGGAACTTCGGACGGTGAGGTCGTTATACCGTAATGTCCCGAACTATTTAACGTCCGGTTTTTCTCCTCCCTCGATCCGTTTGACCGTTTTGCAGTAGGTAAGACGTGAAACGAGAGAATGGAAAAATTGCAGCTAGATATATCCGAAATCCACGATGTAATTCGTATATTTTTCTACCGCACAGAGTTACCCACGTCGCCCGCAGTCGTGCGTTTAGTTTTTTTTTTTTTTTTCAATTTCAATTTTTAATCATCGCCGCAGATTCCTACGATTTTCCTTTTCCGTTTATTTCTTTTTTGCTCATTTTTTTTTTTTTTTCATTTCTTTCGAATCGCACACCGCACTTACACCTCAGCGTCGATATTGTATATATGTATATATGTCGTATACGTATATAGCTGCGTACGTATAACTTGCAGTATGGCGGGGCTTCTCGGGATTTTATTTCTAAAAATAATTCCGCTCATTTCTCGGGTACCCATACCCCACCCACGCTCAACCACCCGCGCGCCCTCGAGGGTTGGGGCCCCTTTTTCTTGTCTTATAGCTCGTGCGCTATTAGTAAACCGTAGTTAGGTGTGTGTATATATATATAGGTACCTTATGTACACCGAAAAGCCCCCGTTAAAATTTTTCTTCCATAACACGAAGAACCCCACCCCCCTCCCCCTTCCCCCCCTCGTCCCAACGTATATTATATATGTATACGCGATCGCGGTGACCCGAACACGTGGTACTTGTACACTCCGCGGACGAAAAGTGAAGATTTTTCATTTTTTTCCTTCCCTCCGTAATAATCGTTCTCCAGATTTCCGTTCGTTCGTCTAACCGAATATGCAGTTTTTTTTACGTACGACGAGAATGAAGAAAAGTGATCGCGTCAAAGAAAATCTAAAATACGCGATATAACAGTACATGCGGTAAATGAATAAATGTACACATACATACAGCTTTCGGGAGATGCGTACGAAATAGTTGAGAAAAGTATATAGAGTATATGTACAGTTTTTATATATATATATACGCGATAGAGAGACGAGGAGTGGTGCGCGTGGTTTTTGTAGCAGATGTGTTCGCCGTTCCCCAAATATTCCATCCCCTTGCAGTCGCCGCCGGGCTGCACCCCGTAAATTTTTACAAGTTCCCCGCGCGAGAGATCGTCCCCCCCCCCCCCCCCCCCAAAAGGATATTTTAAGCCGTACCGGTATACCTCCGACACCGCACGCCCCGTATATATATATACCTACCCTCCTCACGACCAGATGAGAGAACGAAGAGGAGATAACGCTCGCTGATTGATAGGCGGTGGCTGCTCTCTCGTATGCGATCCACCTATACAGCCGCCGTTCCGCTCGCTCGACGCGTCGTTAATTTTTTATAATCGATTTTCAATATTCGCAACACTCTCTTTGCTCTATTTTTTTATCTTTATCATCTGAACGCGGAGCAGCGCCACGTGGTAAATACCGCAATTGCGGGAAATCCCCCGACCACGTGTCCGACCGTAACCGACTCGCCTGGCTTTCCTTCCTTCCTTCCTTCCTCAATTTTTTTTTTTTTCTTTCTTTTTTCCGTTAATTTCTTTTTCTCTTTTTCGTGCTTCGAACGACGCCAGAGTGCCGCGTGTCCCTATCACCGGGCCCCTTTTCCTCCGTTCCTCAATTTTTTTTTTTTTCGTTTTTTTTGTTTTTTTTCGTTTTTTTTCCCGTGAACCTCGCGCGTACAACGTACAACGTACACGCGGTATACAAGCGCCATTGGAGGGAGGGGGTGAACGACTTCCTCCCGCCAAGGAAGCGCGCGCTTTCTTTACACGCACGACGAAAAGGTGCGACTGCAACTGCAACTGCAACTGCGACTGCGACTGCAACTGCACCAACTGCAACAGCAGCAGGAACGGCAGGAGCAACAGCCCCCAGTCGGTTTGTAACTACTCGCCGGGAAACCAACTGCACAACGTACCGCGCACACTCTGCACACCGTACATACCTATATCGGTCCGCGTCAACTAAGTTCCTCGCTTCTGCTGCTGCTGCTGCTCCTGCTGCTCCTGCTGCTCCTCCTCCTACTCCTGCCTTTACGCAGGATCACAGTTTTCCATTCATTTTATCGCCGTGTAAAAGGACCTCAGTAGCGCCCACGCATCTGTCGCGAAACGAACGTACGCGTCCCCCGCGATACGTGCTACGATTTCGTACAGTCGAACGTGTATCCTTCGATAGAAATTTTTCGTTTGCCGATAGATATTTCTATTTTAATTGGGGGGTTTTTTTTTTTATTTTTTTTTTTTCTCTTCTTTTTTTGTTTGCCTTTTTCTTTCCTTCGTACGTAAAAGTGTGCAAAAATTATAGCTTCAACGATTGACACTTAAAATTTCCCGGGTATACGTAAATCTATGTACTCGTAGTTGTACATATAACGTATAGGTGTACATGTATAAAATATGAATAAACTTTCGTCGCTATGGGTACCCACATCGAGTATTAAATTTCGTTCGATGTGTCTTCGCGTACTGGGGTATGTGTATCTGTGTGTGATTTATATTTATGTAGATACGTGTATATATATATATATATTTATATACACATATGTATTTTAATACCAGGTAATATGTAGACGATCGGTAGGGGCTAACAATATTGTTGTTAATATACGCACACCGGAGACTGCGTATAATATTGAATAAATGCTTGCGAATAGTGCAGTTTATTTTTATGTGCGTATATAGGTAGGTAAATGCCCAAGGGGTATATAGGTACGTACGTATACATAAGACCGGGGGATTGGGACATATCGCGAAAACTGCCACCGGGCCTCCGTATAGGTATAGGTATATTGTGTATATATATATTTTTTTTTTTTTTTTGAGGAGCAAAAATTATCCCCGCCGCATAAGCAGATGTCCAGTGCAAAGGTACGCAATATATACGGACATTTTCGTTTACGAGTACATCGTATTTTGGAATGTTTCAATCTCTTCTTTTTTTTTTTTTTTTTTCTCTCTCTCTATAGTTTTGTTCGTTAATACCTGATCGCAGTTATATCGGGTACATCGAATTCTTTACTTTCGAGTCGATTCTGCAGCAGAATGTAAGCGAGCTTACGCGATGCGTGAATTTATAGATGAATAGGTATATACATATATATATATGCATCATTTTTTTTATTCACGTATTCGTGCATTGATATACGAGCTGTGCAGAGATTGATCACGCGAAGGTGTGAGGGTGCGAATACTCCGCGTCAACTATTCGGTCGAATCTTTATATTCATATTCATATACATATATATATATATATATATATATATATATATATATATAATTCTAATTATCGTCCGGTGTACACGGCGGTGTGCGCAATACGCGGTACACGCGATAACTCGGACCGTTTTGAAAATTATTTCTAAATTTTGGAAACTAATTTTTTTTTTTTTGTTTTTTCTATTTCTTTTCAGAGCCATCGGTGAGATCGGAACTCGTGGAACAGGTGCCTCACGTTGCCATGATATGCCAGGAGGCAACCAACCGGTTCGGTCACGTACTTCCTCAACATCTACTCGGAATCGTTATCGATTTTCTAAGAGACGACGACAACCAGGTAAGCGCGCAACACGTACACGTATACGTATATGTATAAATCTATCGATATAATTGAGATTATGTTTAACGGAGGCGATACCGTTGCACGTGTTTATAGTTCACGCCCGTACATATACGACGATCGTTGAATCACCCGCGTTACAATACCTGCACCTTACCCGTAAAACGTAAGGTGCGACGACACCGCGTCGGAGGGATTCGACGATCCGAAATAATTAACCGCGGAGTAATTGTTGTCGGTGGTTGTGGTTTTTTTTTTTTTTTTCCCCTTTCTTTATCTGACCCCCTTCGCTTTTCCCGCAGGTTAGAAAAACCGCCCAAGCAGCGCTCCTGGTTTTAATGGAGAGAGGATTGCTCGAGAAGGAACCGATCGAGGAATTGATATGTCCGTCCGTATTAGAACTTTCATACGTCAGCGATCCATCGCCCGAAATACACATGGGAGCTGTCACCGTAAGTTTTTTCAATTATTTTCCCTCGATTATCTCTACAATTATATTCCGCTCGTTTGTCTCATCTTCTCATTTCTATACGTCCCCGCACTCTCGTACGATATATGTATGCGATAAATTTGGGAGAGATCTTTTTTCTTCTTCTTCTTCTTCTTTTTTATTTTTTATTTTCAACACCGAAAACAACGATCGAGACGATCGGAACGTTGCGAATTCCGCGTGAAAGACATGGGTAGTGAGATGTTCGTTTCGCTCCCGCGTCTCACTACCTTGTCTTTCATGTGGCGTCGCATTTACATTCGACGATCTCGCGCGGATGCGGACGCGCGAGCTCGATCTCGACGCGCGTTGCTGCGAGCACCGGAAGAATAGAAGAAAAAAAGCAAAAAAAAACAAGCAAACTGATATCAAATGTCGAAAAATTTATTCTTTATTTTTTTATTATTTATTTTTTTGCTGGTCGATTTTATTACAATTAATTTATCATCTCGTTTGATTCACAAATTCTCCGTATGTATATACATATATATACGCACAATATATATTATACCTGGTACGCATTGTAACGAATACTCATACAGATGTGCGATCGACAAAATACGAAGTTCAACCGATGCAGGGCGTGTGTTCCGTGCGTACCGCGATAATACCGAAGATTTCTAAATATTCGGCATGCTTTTACCATCAAAGTTGGTTTGTCATAGAGCCAACTTACTATCACAGCCAGCTTTGATGAGCAAAATTGTGTCCGATTTCACCTAATGCAGACTGTCTATTGTTTATTTTCAAGCTCTGCAAGGGGGATGGATATTGTTTGTACTCGGAGAACGAAAAACCAAAAAATGAAAAAAAACAAATAAATAAGTACAGAATTTTTGTCGTCCGATACATCAAATTGGTTGTGGAATGTTTCAAATCATATCACAGCCACTTTGATGAGCTCGGCTTACAAAATCAGTCGTCAGAAAAGAAATTAATTAATAATAATATAATAACAACTGTATATGTGAATTTATAAGTTGTCTTTCTTTAATTGAAAAAATTTATTTTTTTTTTTCCCCACAACAATGACGGGTAATTAACAACAGTTTATCGAATTGCGTCGAAATATGTTCGTAAATATGAATAATAACGGATGTAATGTATATTTTTTTTTTATAGAATCTACGAAATTCTGGATTGAAAAGAGAAAAAAAAAAAAAAAGAGACAAATTTTGATAAGTGATCCAATCGTCAGAATGGTTGTGACGTGTTGTTTTTATTGATTCATATCACAGCCATTTTTGACGAGTTGGATTGCCCTTCCGATCATCGTTGTTTAAAAAATTTCCTCACTTTCGATTCTCCAACTTTTCTTTTGCCTTTTGTTTTTTTTTTTTTTACCTACAACATTTTCCACTCATCGATATGAGAGGCGAACCGCGATGGACCCGGGAAATGGGAGAGAGCTGATCTTTGCTCTTCCCTTCGATCGAATTATACGCAACGCTACAGGGTGATCTTGCTGCTCACAAAGTGGCTGTTGTGTGCTAATTAATATTGTGTCATATCACAGCCAGCTTTGATGAACGGCGCGGCACTGAGAACAACCGAAAATATGAAGAAATAATCTGAATAGAGAATCTCCGTTCTACACCGCAAAACTCAACGAATAGGTATCGTCGTCGATGGAGAAAAAAAAAAAAACAACAAGTATCATACATATTTTGACGACGTTATTTTTCCTCCCGTCAGAGTGGTTGTGATGTGAGGTATCGTGAAACATATCACAGCCAGCTTTGATGAGCGGAACGGTGACTGTTATAACGTTCTTACAATAAAAATGTCAACCTCTTCGGATGATATAAAAATTAACGAATTATACAGTTAATCGATTATCGTTCTCCCCTCCTTTGTGTTTTTTTTTATTTTTCGTAATCCAATATATTTGTACTAAATTTCCCCCCCCCCCCCCCCCACCCTTCGTTTTGCATATACACACGGATATCCTCCGTATCTCTATATTCCCACGTAGCGTAACGACGGAATTTCGTTGAATCGTAATTGAAAAATACAATATATTTTTCCTTTTTTTTTTTTTTTTTTTTTTCTGTTCATTCGAATCTTCAGCTCATGTGCAAGATGGCCCCGCTGATCGGTAGAGAACTTACGGAGAGGCTGTTCCTGGGCAGATTCGTAGATCTTTGCGTGGACGAAACGTTTTACGTGAGGAAAGTCTGCGCGGCTAATTTCGCCGATTTTTGCGCCGCCGCGAGCAGAACGTCCGTTGAAAATATACTGGTGAGACGTCGGTTATTTCTTCTTCTTCTTCGCGTGAAAACCTGTGATCCGACCATTTTGTTCAATGTCCCCGTTGTTCTAAACGAATTTTGTTTTTGTTTTTCTTTCTCAACGATATTCACAGCTACCGAGGTTCATAGATTTGTGCACGGACGAGGTTTGGGACGTACGAAAAGCTTGCGCCGAGGTCATGATGTCCGTCTCCTGTTGCGTGTCCCTCCGTCATCGACAACTCTCCCTGGCGCCGGTTTTCGCCGCCATGTTATCCGATATATCGAGATGGGTCAGAATATCCGCTTATCAAGCGCTCGGGCCGTTCATAGCAACGTTCGCTCAGCAGTTCACCGAATTGTCTTACAATCAGTACGGAGAAGTCGTCTTCACGGATCAACGGGGCACAGAATTGAAGTACAAGTGAGTCGAAAATTGGACAGTCCTTATCACGTCACGTTGCCAATGTCGTGCCTCTGTTTTCCTCCCCTGTTTTTATTTATTTATTTATTTATTTATTTATTCATTTATTTATTGTTATTCGTTGGACATTCCATTTCATCCGTTGCTCAAGCGTCTGTCGCAATTGTTTACAACGGTTTTCTACTCCACAGATTATCCTTTTCGAATCCCCGTCCCACGGTGCTCGCGGAGGTCCTTTACTTCGGCGACAACACGGACGACAATTTCGAGAGCGAGGACCGCGGAATCCGCAAAAGGTGCAGAAGGACGGGGTGGCGGAAAACGTCCGACGGGGACACCACCACGGCCGACGGCGAGGTATCCCACGACGACACGGAGAAATTCAATCCCTTCCAATATTACTACGTGTCGCCGGAAATGCCGTTGGATCTGGAGATAGTCGAGGCGGGCAGATCGCCCCCGAAGGACGAGAACGACGAACGGAAGGAGGAGAACGCGCCGGCGGAGAGCCGGGACAACAAGGTCAAAGAATCTAAAGAAAATTCGCAGCGCGAGGGGGCCTCGAACAACGACTCTCAACGGAAAGGGCAATTCGATATCGGCGCCAACTCCCTGGCGAATTTCGAGTACAAACGACGCCTGGCCAACTACGACCCCGGGTTAAACGACACCATGGAAGTTAGCTCGGACGACTCGTGCGACGCGGCGGAGGACGCACCGAGGCCGGAAATCAACCCGGCCGACAAATACGATTCGGACGGAAGCTACCAGTCCATCGTGCCTCAAACTCTCATAGACAATTTCGTGATGTTGCCGTCGTCCTCGTTGGCCACCGACATGGACGCGAAGATACCCCACCACTGCGCGTTCAGTTTCCCCGCGGTAGCTTTGACCCTGGGAAGGGGAAATTGGCACCTGCTGGTCGACGCTTACAGAACGCTGACTTGCGCGCTCCAGTGGAAAGTCAGACGCACCCTGGCCTCCAGTATTCACGAGTTGGCCATTATACTGGGCGAGGATCTGGCGGCCAGAGATCTCGTCCCGATCTACGACGGCTTCATCAAGGACCTGGACGAGGTGAGGATCGGGGCCCTCAAGCACCTCGCCACCTTCCTCAAGGTCCTGAGACCGCAGGACCGCCGCCAGTATCTGCACAGGTTCGACGATTTCTTGGTCACCGACCCCGAGTGGAATTGGCGATTCCGCGAGGAACTCGCCAATCAATTGTTGGAAGCCGTGGACCTGTTCAATCCCGTCGACGTTTCCGAGTGGATAACGACCGTCGCCCTTCATCTTCTCGTTGACAAGGTCGCCGCGGTCAGAACGGTCGCCCTCGCCTTGGTAAGCCGATAATTAATTTTCGACGTCGGTCGACAACCGCGTTCTCCGTCTCAATTCGCTCGCGTTCGCTCGTTAATCGTTCGAATGACCCGTTCAACAGGTCACTCAAATAATATCGTATCTGTCGGTCGACGAGGCTTTGGTCACGGCGTTGGTCCGAGAACTTGGTAACATGTTTCCTCGCTCGGCAAAATGGACGCATAGGCAAACCTACGGTATACTGTGCTCCCAGCTGATAACGAACGGCGCCATAACCGCCGACAGATTTTCGAGGGAGATGTTGCCGCATTTGATAGATCTGTCTTTGGATACGGTGCCGAACGTCAGACTGTCAGTTGCCAGGACATTGGCGAGATACGTGGCTACGAGAGGACGTTAGTATTGACGAAGATGATTACGTTGCTAATTTTCTTTCGACAAAGATCAAGGGAATTTATTTTAACCGATGACGTCTTCCGTTTTTCATTTTTTCAGCCGAGTGGCAAGGGGGACCTGAGCAAGCGGAGGCTGTGAAAACAAAATTGAAACATTTACGGCAGGACGCTGACAGGGATGTCCGCGAACACGCGGTCCTGATAAGGACGCATTAGCGTACGGAGGAGAAAAAGGATAGAAAAATGGTTCGATCCTTTACGCCGGGGGGTGCATCGGTTTGGAAATAATCTTCTACCGGCCCCCGTTACCACCCACCATGTGTTTGTTGGACCTCTGTGATTCCGATTGTCGAATGAATGTACGCCGAAAAACAAGGATTAGATAATATCCGTCAAATTTGCGAATGCGAGTGGAAAGAATAACTAGTTTTATTTTATTTTATTTTTTCTTTTCCATTCTTTACTACGATTCTTCTTTGCCCTCGAGCCTTGTTACTAATCGACACTATTCCAATATTTTTTTTCTTTTTTTCCATCAACCACTACCACTACCTTTACAGCCCGCTGTTATCACTTCTAATTATTTCCTGCATCGTCGATATTCCCAGAAAAAAATTCCTAAGATTGTCGCGACTAAGTATTCGTATGAAACAAAAAGAAAAATAAATAAAAAAAATAATAATCGAAAAACAATATAAAAAAAAAATAATGAAAAAAATAACGATAATAAATAAATAGGGAACTTTGATAGAAATAGATAGGATAATGTGAAATACGAGCTTTTCTGTAATTTCTATATATTGTAACAACGTATAAGTTGTCTGTAAGTATACTCGAGAAACGAATCAATTTCCTTTTGATATGATGCGCCTGGTTTACACCGAAACTTGTTATATACGTCAATTGAAATTGGGCTCGTTAAAATATTCGTGAGTCCGGTGATAATTGATGATTGTTCAGCCACTCCCCCCCCACCCCCCACCCCGTCAGACTCATTTTCGTTAAGTAGTAAGCGTTAGAAATTTTAAATGTTCAACAATTTTTTCCTATGAAAAACAAGAGAACATTTCATTTAATTTTTATCCATTTTTCTCTCGTCTTTGAAATTTTTATAGAGTTGCGGCCTCATTCCTCCCCCTCTAGCCCCCCCCCCCCTCGCCCCGCCCCATAGTAAAACGCTGAGACAAAAATGAAATTTTCACGTCACCGTAAAAGCGACAGCTTAAATCCCTCCGAATTTCGCAATGACGTCAAATTCTCTGATGGTTTGCGTTGAAAAACGTCTTCGCTACCGTAAGAAAAACGTTGGCGTTTACCGCCGAGCTCAATTCTTAATTACCTAATTCACGATTAACGATTGAATAACGTCTGGCGAGTGTATGAAAAAATCAGTTCGAGTTACCGGGGGAACTTGATATTCTGTGAGATAGATTAACACTGTAGATTCGAATAGTTAAGATATTAATAAAACGGACGAAGCAAACAAAACGTAGGAAAAAATGAATAAATAAATAATAAACAAATAAGAAGAAAATAACATCTATTGTGATGCGGTAAATTTTTCTTATCATACGTAATAAGTACCATAAAATGTGCATCATCGTTGTGATCGCCATAGATGAAAGGAAAAAAAAAAAAAAAAAAAACAATAATAATCCTTTTGGATAAATCTTTTAGAGTTAATATCGAACGAAAATGAATATACATATATAGATATAAATATATTTTTTTTTAATTCATTTTTGTCGTCGTGTTATCGATGACAATTTTTTTACCAAATAATCTTAGGTACTGGCTACGCTGCTAATGCCGTATGCAATTGTACAGAAGACGATGATGTCGATTTCCGTCTCTTTATAAGATAATGATAAATATGATAATTTAGATTACGGAGTATTGGGAAGAATGGGGAAACGACTGTATAAATAATGTAAAAATAAAGAAAAAAAAAAAAAAAAAATCAGAAAAAAGTAACAAAAAGATGAAGAAAAAAAAAACACACACCAAGAAACGAGATGATACATGAGATATCGTAAAATTGACTAAAAATTTTACACATAAACACAAACATTGTAACGCGATCCACCTCATGACCCTTATAATAGACAAAAAAAAGTAATTAAGATATCGTCGATCTTGTAATATTAGAAATGACATAGTTTGATACCGATCGACTGATGAATATTGAAAGTGCGCAACGATTGTTGAATATTGATAATCATTGAGAAAGAAATTTCAGTTTTATTTTTTGCTCTTGTAAGCACGAAACGATTCAACGATTATTATTATTTGTTTGTTCTTTTTTTGCCCCCTTATTTATTCTTTGAACCAACACTCGGGTCAATTGTGAATATATTATTAGGAAGAGTGTTGTTTAAATACGTTGTGTATAATATGTCATTATCGTATCGCATTTGATTAAGAACGATGAAAAGTAGTAATAACAATATGGATTATATCGAATAACGATAACAATGATATTAATAATAGTAACAACAATAATTATTACAATAATAAATCTTAACCAATTTGTTACACTTATATGTAATTGTCGCATTATTTTCTAGGAGACTATCTGGGATCGATTCGACCTGCCAAATACGAGCAAAGTTGTACCCATACCGTTAGCCATTCCAATCCTTTGCAATATTTACCATCGGCCATTTTACAATTACATGCTTGTGTAGTACGTGAGTACGGACGAATAGTCATAGCATATACATAGAAATAGTAATGGTATCACCTTGATATTGTAGAAAATTGTGTGAATGAACGATTGAGGATTGAATGAGAGAAGCCTGGAAACCGGCAATCAGACGTGCGTCAAGATGGCGGACATCAACACCGGCGACGTGATCGTACGACTCGCACGACGTTCGGTCTTCTTTTGTTCAACGGCTCTAGCCGGATCAGTTCTAGAACATGGAAGAAGTAGGAACAACGTTAATTTGCGGTCCGTCCGAAGTCACGGACACGTTCGTGTTCGAGGTATCATTGAACATTTCAACCGCTCGTTACTTGTCGTTAGAATTATTGTGAATCTCTCATTCATAATTAATCACAGGGTGCACTGCATTGGGCTAGAGAAGGGCGGCGCGTCGTTTACGTGACGCCAGTTCCCCTCGAATCCTTGCCCCCTAGGTATCACGAGAGCGTTGGATTCCGTGGAGAGCATTTAGGGATTCTTCAATTAATAAAATTCATGTGAGTATCGGTGGTAACGAGGTGGCATTACATTGGGGGGGGGGGCATTGGTCGTTAGTCGTATTTGGATAACCTTCCAGGTATCTGCCGGACTATCGAAGCTTGGCAGACATCTTGGTAGACTTGGATACTTTCGTTGCGCCGCCCTCTGTCTTGTTCATCGACAAGTTAGAAAACTACACCCCAAACTCGGGGGATGCTGGTCCAGGTAGCGCTGAATTACTGATCGCTAAAACATGCGCCGTTGCTATGGATACCATGAAAGCCTGCTCTCGAACTCTGAAGAGAAAGGTTCACTTATGCGCAACTTTGCCAGCTGAAGCTCTCGGTAAGGTTCATTCCATTTACTTCGATAATATTTGGCGCTGCTCTATCGACGAGACGAACCCAAGTGATCCTGAGCCTGAGGGGAAGACGATCATCTTCAAAAAGGTTACCTGCGCTATCGATGAACAGGCCTTCAAATTCAAATCCTTGAGGGACGGGACCATCGTTCTGCAAGAAATCTTCAAAGAGGTTTACAAATATGCTTAATTATCTTCCTGTTAATTGTCACGAATGAATCGGTATGAGACTGATTACTCTCCACGGATATATAGAACGATCCACACACATAATCATGTTTTCTTGTTCTCTCGCTATCCACCCATAATCAATTTGTGTTGGAAATATTGGAACGATATTTTTCAAATTACTTCCTAGAACTTTGGTATAGGTATTGTACCCTCGACATGTTTTCTTTCCGAGAAGCTAAGCCAATCGTTTGGCGATATCTAAACGAGCTACACGGTGGACCTGCACTTGGAATTAGGATATGGGAAATTCTTGAAGCATTGCCACAGGTGAATATTCGGACAGAATATAAAACCGATAACTATATGCATATAATCTGTATAATATCGGTGTAAAACGAGCAGATATATTATACTTAGTGGTTAATTCCGCTCATTATAGAAACCGCGTTATTATATTATAATCGTGATTTCGTGTTTAAAAATAATTAGGGACGTATAAATACATCTCAGACTGCATATCAGCTTTCAACGCTTTCGGTTAACCAGTTGCGGTAATAAAATTTACAAGTCCGTCGTTACCGAGCCTCCAATATTTATGGGGAAAACGGTATCTCGACTATATTCTCCCACAAGGGAAAATCCCATCTCTATAATATCAGCTAGATCCTTCTCTTTCTTTTTTTTTTTTAAACAATCCCCATTGTGTCGCGTTCGAAAAAAAAAAAGGTGACGCGGTCTAAATACTCGTATTATAAATCGTTTTTCTCTCCGAAGCTTAAAGGATCCCGCGGGCACCGGTCGCCCCGAGTTCCATCGAAGGTAGGAGGATACGGCGATGGTAATGTAACGGAGCGGAGGAGGAGGAGGAGGAGGAGGTAGGCAGAGGATAGCCTGCGGTGCTGCAGCGCAGAATGCGACGGAGTCAAGTGCATCGGAACGGCTTCGACGGCGTCCCATTGTCTGGGCTATCTCGGCTCCTCGTGGCGACTCGCAGACCTGTTCGGTAAGCCTCGAAACTCCCCTGATTTCCCCCCGTAGGCTCTCCTCGCTCGCCAGGGGGCCGATCCCCGACCCAGGTGTTCAGGTTACTCCGACGCACGTGTCGGTAAAACCTTTCCTTTCCATTCCCTCTCGTTCCTTTCTCATTTTACCGACATGTGTACCTTTTACCTCGGTACCGTTTCACGGAACCAGCCGCCCACCCTTCTTCCACCTAAACCGAAATCCCCCGAAATCCTCCCCGAAAACCTGCCACCGACGTTCCAGGCTAGATTTTTCACACCCCGAACATTCGAGGACCATTACACTTGATGTTCCAATTCCAAATATTGCCGGGGACGTTGTCGTCGAACGGTCTGACGAAATTCACCCAGAGACGTTCGAATTGTACCGGAGTTTATTTTACGCCCGGCGACTACCGCGGGGATAGTGGCTGAGAGTGAGAAAAAGAGCGGAGGTGAAGAAGGAGCGGGGAGGGGGCCTTAGGGTCCGGTGAGACCCCCGCATACCTGAGCGAACAGGTGTGCCAGAGACTGGTAAGCCAGCTATATAGAATCCTCTAGCCTGTTAACTTTAAGTTTGTTGAGTTTGTCGACGCCCAGATCAGGGACGCAACAACCCGGAGCCGGTGAGTTGTTAAACTCCGATCGTGCGAGAGGCCGATAAAGAGCGGCCGCGGTAGGAAGAAGAAGAAAAAAAAAAAAAAAACAACAGGGGAGGGGGGAAAGAAAATGGGCTTTCGAAAATCGCGTATCGTCCGAAATTCGTCGACCGGCGCACAATTTTTTTTCTAGCCGTATCAAAATTTAGCGGTAAAATTATTCCTGGACGTCGTTCCGCGGCGTGGCGGGTGGGAAAAAAAAAGGCGTAAAATATCTCGCCCGATTCCGCCGTCGCGTTTTGTTTCTCCTTAGTAGCGATCATCCGCTTCGGTTTCGCGCGAAAAGCTACATTCCAAAGTCCCCCGCATCGTCGTCGGTTAACAACCAGTTTTCGAAGCAAGAGCAGTTTGATCGGAAGGCCACCGAAATCCTGCAGCGCACACTTTGTCCCCCCGCGATCTTTTTCAACTGTACGGGATACACGCGCATAGATTATTGCGCTCGCGCAGTGCGAAACGTGTGACGAACTCCCGACAATTATTTTTACCATTTTACCGTTATAATTGTCATTAATTTTTAATTATATGCGTACGAAAGAGAAAAGAAAGAAAGAAACAAAAAAAAAACAGGGGAACACAATGCGATTTGTATATTATCGTTGTACGTATACGATATACATGTATGTATATAATTTAGCATCAAGACATATGGCGAATCGCAGCTTCCCCGGTCAATGAAAATAAACCGTTCTTATTCTCTTCCAGTTTTCTTCGACTTGTATAATGTTTCTTTCTCGTTTAAAAAAAAAAAAAAAAAATGAAATGAAATGAAATGAAATAAAATAAGGGAGAAAAAACAAATTTAAACGAACTAAAAAGAAGACTCTCGTGAATCGCGAGAGAGAAAGAGTGTGCGTTATACATACATACAATTGTGTATACACTCGCGCGAAAAAGAAAAAAAAATACAAAGAAGAGGAAGAGTGAAATAAAACGAAGCAAAGAAATAATAAGCGATTGTAAGAATAACATTATTTTCTCTCGTTAAACCGCTTTCATTTTTTCGTTGCAATTTCACGCAAACCGATCGGTCTTATCGTATATTCACGAAACCGGGCTACCGAGTAGCGTGTGGGATGATTGTAAAACGAAACCAACGAAATACGTCCACGTCCATGTTTCGATAGAAATATTTTTTTTTTTTTTTTTTTTTACTTTCGTTTCTTCATTCGCAATTGAGATTAAAAATCGCTCCGATCGTTATTCGGGAGGGGGGGGTGTTGAGCCGAATAAATCAGCAGAGGGGAACGAGGGGCGGGACGAAGGAGGGCCATCGCCGATGAATCCATCGAAATTTGATAAACTTTAAGAAAAAAATGAGAAAGGGCTGATCGAGTGCGCGCATACAAGCATAAATCTGACTGGACGTTGTACTGCTACCAAGAAGAATGCGAGTAAGCCTACCAAGTGGCTGGCAAGTGGCTTGCGAGACACCAACACCATCGTCGTCATCGCCGTCATGATCGTCGTCGTCATCGTCGTCGTCGTCGTCGTCCTCGTCGTCATTATCATCATCACCATCATCATCATCATCATCATCATCATCGGAGCACACGAGCCGCGGCAGCGGCACCAGTGAGAATCGTAGTCAGTTGCTTCCGAGCGTTTGGGTCGACTGGACACAGACGCGCACGAGTACCGGACAACCAACCAACCGATTGACCGATCTCGGGTCTCGTGGCGCGTTAACAAATCGAATCTATATTATTCACGGTATACGAACGACGACGTCGCCATTATTTCATACTCCGATAATCCGTCTAATGACATAGCCTGCTGCCATGTGCGATCATTTCGCTACGTTACCCCCGGGCTCCGTCGAACTCGATCGTATCGTACTTCGGTAGAACTAGCCGTAGATACATCTATATATATATACATGTAAAATAATATCAACGTAGAGAAAAATACGAGTCGAAGATAAATCGGACGCAGAGCTAACAAGAAGAGTAGAGTAAAAAGCGAAAGAGATAAATAAATAAAGGGGGAAAAAAAAATAAGGAAATCGTAATCCGCGGTGCAGTGTGAAATTCACGAGACAGAGAAGGGAAGAGAAACCGAATAGAATTGGTGGTATACACCAGCGATAGTAAAACAGAGTGCCAGTGGTGTGCAGGTGAACGGACAACGTGGTGTCAAGTGTCGTTAGATTTATGCGGATGACAATAAACAGCGAATAACAATTGCAACAACGACGACGATAACTAGAATTTTTTACATCCAGACGTCGCGTGGACAACCGAGCGAACGGAAGGGGAGGAGGAGGGTGTAGGTCGAGGAGGGGAGCGAAACAAGAGGAAGTTCACGATGCTCCCTCGAAAACGTCCTTCCACGTTCACCCTGATATTGTTATTCTTCGCTCTGATCGTAGTTAACACTTCGATAGCCGTTACCACCGCAAAGGTAAGGTACCGCCGCCGGACCCTAGCCGGTGTATCGTTGTAAAAAGTAAAAAGGAGAAGCGAAAAAATTTCAACGGCTTTTCCACACGGATAGCCGTATCCTAATCGCGACGGTTTTTTTTTTTCCAACAACTTTTTCGTACGAACGCGGTGAATTTTAACGTTACACGTATCTCTGTGCGCAATTCAGTAATAACTTGAATCTAACTATTGATATTTTATTATTTTCCTCTCCCGTGATTATGATTTAAATCACGTCAGACCGCGTTTCACTTTTATTGCGCATGCATGCCCATTTTTATATTGCAGAGGATTTTATTTATTGAAATATTCTTACAATCAATGTCCAACTGTCCCATAAGTTATCGAACAGAGCGCAGCTGATCTATCGATCGCTCTATACTTGGCGTAATTGCGCACCTTGCAGCGGTTGTAAGATTGGCATTGAACGGATAATTACGAGAGACGATTACAACGAGATTTCTTTTTTCCTCTTATTTCTTTTTTTATTTTTTATTTATATACATATATATATCCTTTTATTTATTTATTTTATTTATATATCTATCATTATTTTTTCTCCCTTCAATTTCAAATCGTCGACCGATGATTTGTATCAGCTGTAGTGTGTGTTTATATGTAGTTACAACATTGTCCGAGTAAAAATCCTGTATACAGGTTTTTCTTCTTTTCCTTTGGAAACCGGAAATACCGACGATTCCGAATACTTGACTCACTCACGATTTGATTCGCGCTTTTATACTGATATTTTTCTTTCTCTCCTCCTCCTCTTCGTTCCCCTTCGATTCTTTTTTCGCGTATCATATAGATACGCGTTTGCCGAAAGACCGTTGTTTTCGTCTGATTTATTTTATCTCATCGCTAACGCTATTATTTCGATTATTAATAAATATTCGTTTCGTATCTTTCAACGTTCGTACAGGAGACTAGACGTTAATTTTATTATAATTAATCCAATCGCACCTCGTAGATCATAAATTAACGTTCGGCTAGTTTT
This sequence comes from Athalia rosae, assembly GCF_917208135.1. NCBI lineage: Eukaryota > Metazoa > Arthropoda > Insecta > Hymenoptera > Athaliidae > Athalia > Athalia rosae. The sequence continues at coordinate 4,144,256 of NC_064033.1, forward strand.
GTTAAGTACTGTACTGTATACATGCGCACATGTACAGTAGAGACACGATAGTTTTGATCATAATTCAATTATTTACGCAAAGTTTAGGCAAGATTGTTTTTTTTTTTTTTTTTTTACTTCCTTTATTTTTTTCCAACACCGTGCCGTACGGCGTTTTAGAAGGTCATCGCGGCTATGTGGAATCTTGAGTAAATTTATTCTATCCTATCTTTAAATCTACCGGCAAACACACTTATACTTATAAACGACGGTAAAGACACTCCGGGTAATCAAACTTTTTTAATAGATAAAACTATACAGATATTAATTATACAAATATACATACATATATGTATACATATATATATGTACTTATCTAATAAAATTCTACGTGATTTGCGACCGCAATTAATTATTTATATATCATAACTATAACTGACACGTATACCATGTATATAGGTACATGCAAATGTATATATAGAAATATGTGCAGGACATATACGCGAAAAAAAAATTTAATTGATCGATCACCCGTTGATCGCATTATAAAATTGCACACGCTCCCAGCACCTATATTTTATTCAATGCGTTAATCAACGTGTTGTACAATTAGTGAAATATTTTCGTGATTTTTATTTATTTATTTTCCCCTTTTTTCACCACCGGCGTATCTACGTACGTACCTGTTCACCTGTGTACGTACATGTGTGTACCTGCGGCGTATCTGTATCCGTTATTTAACCACACCACACCAAATTGTGTAGCGGGATAAGTTTATTTAGAAAAAAGATAAAGTAACCGCTCAACCAACCCCTCAATGGGTATCGATTAATTTCACGATCCACCTTATCGATTTCTAATTCCAACGTCGTGTGCGTCGTCATTGATACACGTTACAGGAACAATTTATCGCTTCGACTACACAATGAATATTAATTAATTAACGTATAAAATCGTTTCAAATCTATTTCGATCTCAATAATTTTCGGATAATTTGATCATCGCGATTGTATCGATACAATATATTATCATCTAACGCGATGATCCTACGATCGCACGTACGTATGTCCACCTGTATGCGTACGCACACGTATATACTTATATGTACTACAGGTACAGGTATATGTATATATGTATACACGGTTAATTAAAAAGTTGTTTGGAAAGTAGACGAGAGAAGTTTGCGTGCATAAAGATATTCCTCATATTCGATTGACTTCGATCGATCCGACAATGAACGATCGTTTCTCTCTCTCCTTTTCTTTATCAAACCATATTTTCTTTCCTCTCACATTTATTATGCACGGAAGATTTTCCGATTACCGCGTTACACTCTCATGCCAAAAAGGATGTAACCGCGTCGTAGTTAAGGTATAAATAAAATCGAATGAAAGAAAAATAAGTTTATCAATCGAAGAGACGGAAGAGCAAAAGCGATGATCGGTAAATTATTCTGCTAATATGCTGCTGATGCTTCTGTTACATAAAATTGATTTATTTATTCGTACGTACATCTATACGCGTATACGTATAATACAAATATAGTATACGTAGCGCCCGGACACAAAGGAGCCACTGTGTGTCTTGTACTCGTAATTTTTATATTTTACTTATTATTATCATTATTATTACTATTACTGTTGTTGTTGTTGTTGTTGTACTCATTACGGCAATTTATATTTGCGGTAGTTATTATTAATATTATTAAAACCGTCCGTTAATATGTTAATTATGTACGTACACGTTTATTATTAATATTTGGGGATGAACGATAGTGCGTATGGATTATTAGGATTGAAAAGTTTGGGACATACGTGTAATATACGTACATAGATTATGTGTGTATATATAGGTACGTATTTATTACGTGTATAGGTAGGATACATATTGTATTTGCGTTACATAGGATATGGTGTAGTATACCTTAACGATTATGGTAGTGGCGCCAACGAGAAACGATCTACTTGCGAGACGCGTACGCGAGTATCAATCATTTGCATTCAACCCGTGTAACACATCCACGGTTCCCTGTATACGTATATCCGTTGTACACATATTTTTACGTATGTACGCGTATCCTATGTACGCGACGTATGTATGTATGTATGTACGCATTCCGTCCTTATACGCGGTTGTAACAGAACAACTAGCTCCCTATGGTTTGGGACGCGAAGACGTGAGCGTAATTAAATAAATGATTCGGGGCCAGGATTTTTCAATTAAAATAACCAACTACCTACTTCCGTATCGTCACGTGTACATACCCGATTACATCACGTGGGTATTGTTGTACCCGTAACGTTATTCGGCTTCCGATTGTCACGGGTTCGATTAAATTTGTCAATTGTTATATTCGAAGCGGAGAAGAAAAAGATCATCTTTTGTAAGATGTTATGTACGCCTTCCTTTTCGTACGTACACATATGTGAGAATAATTTCGGTTGTATAAACACTTTGTTACACGTTGAGCCAAGTTATAACTATATTACAAGTTTTGCGGTATATTATTAAATTTTCTACGCGATACACATTAAATTATAAATCCAGAGTTGTACGTGTTACGACGTGTACACGTATGTACACACACGTAATGTTATCTTTAGCAGATGATGATTAATCGCGGATGATTAATTTAATCGAAGAATTCATGTATTTATACGTTACACGTGCACACGCGTAAACTCGAGATCGTTCTCAATTCCATGTACCCCGCGTACATAATTACTTACACATTTGCACATGGTGTGTGTAATATAATTTTCTCTTATCTGTCTCTCGTGTCCTGTCGGTGAAACGGATCGTTTCTGCATCCACATAAACGATTCTACACACGTGTGTATATACCATTGAAATTCAATCCGACCGTACGATCAACGTATTTGCGAAAAACCAAAATCTGTACTAAAATCGTGACACTTGGGATTGATTAGCTACACCTCCGTGTACATTATATATATGTATACGCGTATCGTACATAGGTATCTGTACATATTATCGCCGCAGGTTAACGATCATCGGTATGGCCGGTGGTATGCGTGGCATGCGAGTAAAAGACCTTCCCGTCGCCTCTCCCTCTCGGTTAATTTTGAAAGTTTATTTGTTGTTTACTAAATTTTTCGTTATCGCGGGTTATTGTCGTTATATTATCGTCATCGTTACACCGATTATTCGATTCCTTCTTTTTAGCTTTGATGAATTTTTTTTCTTCTTTCCCCCTTTTTTCCTTTTCTTTTATCGGCCAGTGATCCGCCATTGAGACTGCCCGTGGCCGTATACCGTTATAACTTGTACACCTATACACTCACGTCCGCGTACGAATATTATTTATATTTCAACGCATACGGTCATTCATATTTATCGTGTACGAATCTCGTATGTGCTCTCCAATTTTTCTCTTATCGGAATTCGCGTACACTCGTCAAGTTTTTTGAGAGCTGTATTTTTTGCAAACGGCCCGCGGCCCGCGGATCTCTGGAAAACGATCGCTCGTTATCCCCGACTCGTTCGTTTCCACGTTCATTTGCTATTTTGCAGGAGGACTGCAAGCGAAGATTGGCCGAATGTACGATGAGCGGTAGAGCCGGTGTGGCTGTCTGCGGCAGCGACGACGTCACCTATCCGGATCAGTGCAAATTCATATCGAAACAATGCGAGGGTGCTCCTCTCCTGATAAAACACACCGGACCCTGCAGTCCAGGTCAGTATCCTCGTCGCCGTGTTTCGATCACTCCTCGTTCGCATCGAACGCCGTCTTCTCGCGCGAAAACACCTTGGCAAAAAAAAAAGGGGGGGGGGGAAGCCCGAATCGCGATTGAGATTTTCCTCTTCCATCTTTCAAGAAACTCAGCCGTGCTTCACCGCCCGATTGTCCGCGCGACCCGGGGCGCGACCCATGTGCCGATCGGACGGCACTTACGCCCAGGTACAGTGTCACGTGGAAACCGGCTATTGCTGGTGCGTCACGGGCCAAGGTCGTCCAATTCCGGACACGTCCGTGCGCCACCAGAGACCCCGATGTCCGAGGATCGTCCCCGGGGTCGGAGGATCGGCGTCGACGCGTTCCGCCCAACGGAGGAGATCGCCCGCCGCCTCCAAGAATCACAAGCAGTTCAACAACCGTCACAGAAACACCTGCGACAGGGCGGAGAAGACCAAGTTCAACAACAATCTGATAGACAACTTCAAAATCGAATACAGGAGGACCAATATTTCCGCCGATGGTGAGAGGGTCCCGTACCGTTAGCGCGCTACGAATCGCGAGCCGGCGGTTATTTATTTTTTTTAATCGCGGTTTTTTGTTTTTTTTTTTTCTCCATTTACTTCGCAGGCGACAAGAACGTGGAGCGCGTTTTATCCTGGAAATTTATGACCCTCGACAAGGACACCGACGGGTTTTTGGACCGGGACGAATATCGCGAGTTGAGGAGACTCGCGAGGAAGGCCGTGAGGCCGAAAAAATGCGCCAGGACTTTCGCAAGGACGTGCGATTTGAACAGGGACTTGAAATTGTCGAGACAAGAGTGGGGCGCCTGTCTAGCCCTAGATTTCACACGTAAGTCGGAAGCGTCTCGTTATATCGTTCTTTAGTTTTTTGTATTTCTCTTTTTAACCATTGTTCGCTTGCAACCCGCATGTCGTGTATGTATGTATGTATGTATAAAATCGGTCTTTCATTTTTGAAAGAAGTTTTTTGTTCGCTTCTGCGTTTCAAAGAAAAAATGACGAAAACTAATTCTAACAAACGGCTGCGGTATCGCTAGATCGTTAACAGCGTAAGAATATATCTGGAAGGGTAAAAAAAAGTACTTAATCATTTCGCATGATTATGTAACGTTAACCGACTTAATCCGATAAGTAATTTTTCTCCAATTATTTATTCATTCATTTTGTTTCTCTTCGTCAATTTTCATGCGTATGTGTTTTTGGGGCATGCTGACCTCTGTCTCTAAACTCTTTTAATCTGTGTACCGACCCGCTGTAATCTCGTCGAACGAAGCGAACGAGCGTTAATTCATTCGTTTCATTTATTTCTGTTTTTATATTCTAATTAAAATTGAAACGCGAAATCGCCGAGTCACGTACGTATCGCGTCGTTCTGTACCCCCCTAAAGCACAAATGAAAAGTGAGGATATGCGATGCGCTCGACAGGATGTAAGTCGTTTTTCATGCGCTACATCATCGGCGCGTACATGTACTCTTCTTTTCTTCCAATCTTAAATTTTAATGAAATTATTTTCTTTTTTATTTTTTTTTTTCCAATTTTTAATTTTCAAGTTGGCGTTCGTGAATCTTATTATACCGGAAGTTTGCCCACACACGGCACTCGATTAGTACGAAGAAATTGAACCAATTGACCTCGCGTGTGTCACGTGCGTGTGACACTGACGGTAGTCGCGAACATAAGTCCCTCTACTTGTGCTGCTACACACGGTGCGCATTAGCTACAATAATAATGAGAATAATAATATTGAAACCGCAGTTTATAGCCACGATGATCATGATTCTTATCAGTACATACCCAACCCATACACGTCCACATAAAGGTACACATCCATTCGAATATCCTTTGTTGGCTGCACCTACGCTTTAATAAAACATTATTTATATAACTGACGTTGTAACATCGCGATATATATATATACACATATGTTTGAAAATTATTTTTAAACGTAAACTTAATCGGAAAAAAAACAAAAAAAAATTATTAATAATACCATTTCGGTACACGGGATTAAAAACACACGCACACGCGCACATAGCTGTGTAAATTCAACCTGCATCGCCTGACTCGCGTATAATATATATTTTATAAATTATTGATTTTTTTCAAATTTGGATAAAAGAAAACCGTTTTTTTTTTCATTTTTTTTTTTTTTTTTTTTTTTTTTTACCGTGTAAGTTTCACGTGCGATGAAGCTATATTCTGCGATACCTATAGGTACGATTCTCGCTGGCCCGGCTGCGTCTCCTCCAGCCTTGAATCATTCAATCGACCAGATGAATTACTTGTACCAATCTTGCCACATGTACAAAGTGCATTTAAGTGTACACACATGTATACGTTTGATCCCTGTAACGTCGCCCAAAGGACTATAATGATGATAATAATAGTAATAATAACAGTAATGAAATTCTGTCGGTGTTGTAATCGTAATTGTTGCTGCTGCTGTTGTGTTTGTACGTTGCTGTTGTTGCTGCTAGAGCTTTTGTCGTTAGATTTTGATCGATTTCATTTTATTTCTATTCATTTTATTTTATTTTATTTTGTTTTTCTCTTGTTTTCATGTACAATATTAGATCGTAGCGCTGTAAATTGACTGCACAGTAATTTATAATACTTGGTGTAGTAAATGTAAGGAATCGGAAGAAAAAGGGAGTGATCGGAAAAAAAAAAAAAAAGCAAAAAGAAGGAAAAGGAAAAATAACATTGTTGCTGATAATATTGCATATATTATAATATGTGAATGACATAGACAATTATATAGGTAAGCCAGTCGGCTGAGTGACATCATTATTATCATTTAGTACGTTTGTTCTTGTCGCTGAACCCAGGCGCAGATGAGCGCGCTGAGGTCCCTGAGGCGCAGAGGACCCGCGCCACTGACCAAGGTAACTTCCATAGACTTAATTTGCAATTAATTGCAATGACTTTAACAAGTTTCTTATTGTTTTTAATTTTTTTTTTTTGTTTTGATTTATTTGTTCCCCGAACAATTCGAATTCTAGTCATTTTTCACATGATTTTTCGAACTGTACCTACACATTATTTTATCTATTTCATTCTGAAAACTGACGGAGCGCAACAATTCGGCCATTAGTAATTATTGAATATGTATACGGTATGTATTTTATATATATGGATTGGAAGAAAGCAGCAAACGATTTTCGAAATTCTCAGGAAAAATCTTCTTTAATTTATGTGTAACGTCATTTTTACATTTAAAAATTAATTGCGAAGTATATTTGTTTTTTGTTTTTTTTTCTCCATTTTTTTTACTATTTTTTACAGCCCAAAATCCGTGTCAGATTTCAGTATATGCGTAGCTGTAGATATTTTTTTTCTCTCCCATCATTAATTCCATTAGTTGTTTTTTTTTCGTGCACGTACCAACCCCTCTGTGACCCCAAAAATAATAGGCAACCTCAAAAAATTACCGCAGCTTTTATACACAGACACAGAATAATGTTGAAAATGAGATGGTAAAGGAGTGTGAAAAAAAAAAGAAAAAAAGTATATTTAACAAATTTCATCTGTCATAAAAATATATTTAAATACATACGCTCCATGTGCTTGTATATAAAAATGGAATTGCATGTGCTTTGTGAAGAAAGAAAAAAGAAAAAAAGAGACATATATAATTACACAAACGTTCATTGGGTGCGGTGAAGGATTTTTGTGAATTAATGAAAAATATTGGACAGTTTTATTTCGTTTTTTCCCCCTTGTTATGGTTGTTTTATTTCGAAGGAACATACGATGAACGAATAATTAATTTCATTGAATTTCGTTGAACAGTTCTGATAGGAAATCAAGGAACCCACCGACCTACTTTTATAGAAGAAACGGCAGATCCTAAGGAGGAAACGGAAGGTTGTAGGAAAAATATTTTCAATAATTTACAGTGCATTCCACGTCAAAAGGGCTATTTTTTTCCAAAATATTCTTCGAACACGATGAAACTCTTTCGACGTCTTGAGATATCTCGATGGGAACAATTCGTAGCTTAATTCGCTCAACGGATTCGTGTTCCTGAGGTCAAAAGACGTTAGAAAAGCGTCGTGCAAACTTCACTTTTGGCCCAAAAATCGAAGAAATCCAAAGGGGTACCCCTTGGATTTTGATCGATTTTGGGTCGAAAAAAAAAAAAAAATTATTTTATATGCTATCTTTATGTATTTTGCTCTCAGGAATCCGAAATCATAAGTTGACTTAGTCTATTTATGAAATTGATCTAGTTATCGCCAATTTTTCGCTTTTTGGAGCATAAGAATGGAGATATCTCGAAGGGAAAAAATCCTAGCTCAATTTGGACAACGGATTCGTGTTCCTGAGGTCAAAATACATAAGAAAAGTGCCATACGATCAATTTTGAAAAATAAAAATTTTTTGTCAAAATTTGAGATTTTTCCAAGGGGTACCCCTTACGATTTTTTCAAATTTTGACCAAAAATTTTTATTTTTCAAAATTGATCGTATGGCACTTTTCTTATGTATTTTGACCTCAGGAACACGAATCCGTTGTCCAAATTGAGCTAGGATTTTTTCCCTTCGAAATATGCCCATTTTTATGCTAAAAAATACCTAAAAACGGTGATAATTCGATAAATTTTACAGATAGATCAATTTTTCTTCTAGATTTGGATTCCTGAGCTCAAATTATATTCAAACAGACCAAAAAATAAATTTTTTATTTTTGACCCCAAAAAGCTGGAAATTGGCGATAACTCGGTCAATTTTACAGATAGGTCGATTTTTCTTCCAGATTCGGATTCCTGAGATCAAAATACATAAGAAAATCGTATTAGACCCAATTAAAACAATGATTTATTTTTTGCTCAAAAATCGATTTTTTTTTTTGGCTTTTCAAGGGTAATCTCATGTATAATCAGCTCAGGAATCCAAATCTGAAAGCCAATATCATCTACTCATGCAATCGATCGAGTAATCATCAATTATTCGCTGTTGGGAGCAGAAAAATTAAGAAATATCGATTGGTTTTAGTCGTAGAGCCACTTTGATTCGTCGCAATCCATGCATGGGTCGAAATATTCGAATTCCTCAATTTACCAACTAGTCGGAGCTTTGCTGGAGTCAGGTAGCCACGAGCCGAGGGGGTTTGTTGTGGGGCGTCACCTCTGCTCAGCCCTGAAGGTGACGTCTCACAACAAAGCGCTACGCTGCTGGCTGCGCTGATTCCAGCGTAGCTCGGGTTCGCTCGTAGACCAAAAAATTCGAATATTTTGACGCAGAGATATTCTTAACGTTATACAAAAAACGATAAAATGACGATAACTCGGTCAATTTCTTAGATAGATCAATTTTTCTTTCAGATTCGGATTCCTGAGGTCAAAATACATAAGAATACACTAAAAAATAATTTTTTTTTCTTTTACCCCAAAACCGAAAAAATCCAAGGGGCACAAGGGGTAAAATGGATCGTGTGACGTTTATACAGCGTATTTCGACCTCAGGAACACGAATCCGTTGACCAAATTTAGCTACGAATTTTTCCCTTCGAGATTTACCCCTTGGAGTTTTTTTCGATTTTGGGGTAAAAAATTAACATTCTTTTTCATTCGGGTTACCATGATATTCTTATGTATTTTGATCTCAGGAATCCGAATCTGAAGGTCGAATTGATCGAGTTATCGTTAATTCATCGCTTCGAAATGTGAAAAATCAAGGATATCTCGATGGGTTTTAAGCACACAATTAAACACATCACATTTTGCCCCCAAAAAAATATGTTTATCCCTAGTAATATTAACTGGTTCATTAATAAAACCCTTTGACCTGAAATGCTCTTTATATATCTATTTGATTTGTCAATTTGGATTTGGTCTCCAATTTTTGTGTATCTATGTGTGCGCAGCGAATGATTGTATATCAGATAGAAAATCGGTACTCGAAGATCAGAAGCAAAATGCGGAATCGAAATTTTACGTTCCCCAATGCACTCCGGACGGAAGATACAGCAAGGTACAATGTTATTCCGGTTATTGTTGGTGCGTTTATCAGGATTCGGGAAAACCAATTCCTGGCACTTCCGTCAAAGATGGAAGTCCAAATTGCAATCCCGTACCGGAACCGAACAGACCGATGAAGGGTAATTTACAAAAATTAAAAAGCAAATAAAAAGGAACAAAGAAGTATTGGGTAAATCAAAAAAAAATCATCAATAATTTGACAACACAGGTTGCCCAGATCTCAAGAAACAGGCGTTCCTCAAAGACCTGATGGATCTCATGCAGAAAAAAATGAAAGCCTCAAGTACAGAGTCTGACGAGACGACTCTCAAGTGGCAGACATCAAATGAAGAAAGAATAGCAACTTGGCACTTCGTTATGCTCGATAGAAACAAGAATAAGGTATACAAACTTCGATGAATGTATCGTTTCAACGTACGGATTTTATCGTCAAACGAAAAATTAAGTTTTCTTACTCTCCTTATTTCATTGATTCAACTTAGGTGTTGGAAAGAAAGGAATGGAAAAGTTTTCGCACAATGGTTGCGAATAACAGACAATTGCGTAGATGTGGTAAAAAATTACCGAGGTATTGCGACGTGAACAACGACAGAAAAATCAGCATGACCGAATGGTTGAACTGCCTGAACGCTCAGCGAATTATGCCAGGTATTATTGAAATATAAATATCATACATTTTCCTTCTTTCTATCTCGCCTATCCCTCGATAATGCAATTTTTACGGCACAAATAGTGACGCCTTATTCCACAGCCGACAGTCCGACGAAGACGCCAGCCGAGAAGATCAAGAGAAAAGGACCGAATCCTATCGATCAGATTTTAATTGCTGACTAAAAATGGAAGAAGAAGAAGATGATGAAAAAACAAAAACTATCTTGTGATATTTGTATGGAATTTTGAGGATTACCTATACTCTGCGTATATTGGCGCATATTTTTAAATATAACTATATAAAATATTACTAATAATAATAGATGATTTGGATAAAAATTCATATACACATATATAATAACGTATATTACATATACCTATAGTAACAATACCCCGGTAATATCAACACGTGCTAGCTTGAAAAAATTTATTTTTACTTTTATATCCAGTGACGAATAATTATCTTCTCTAACCCGAGTCTCGTTTCCCTTAAAAATGTATAAATATTTACCGCCGCGTTAGTCGCGAGAAAGGAAGAATAATAACAATAACAGCAACATCAATAATAATAATAATAATAATAATGATAATATTGAGAAGCTAAAATAATTGATAACCGTTCACGTTTATATCGTTCAATGTCTATTTTTTATGTGATTATAATGAAGATGATGATGATGATAATAATCTATACCTACCTTTAATAGTATACATAATATAAAATGGTAAAAAGTATTAAAACAAGATATAGAACTACAGAATATAGAGAAATTGAAAAAAAAAAAAATGTATATATTTATGCATATACAGATATTAATCAATAGGTATAAAATTTAATGTCAGACGTTGAGGTGCCGGTACTACATGAAGTAGAGTTTAAAGTTGCCGGTGTTTAAAGCCGATTGAATTTTCGGAATTGACAGAGACAAGCGGGGCGTGCAGATTATCAAAGGCGGTCAACGATATGTATACGTAAACGTATTATTTGATACGTCAAGTTGCACGGTCAATTATTATGTGATTACGGAAAAATTCGTAATTGAATAAATACGATAATTTAATCTTAATAAAAAAAATAACCACGCGGTTGCTACTAAAATTGTTATATTAAATTTTTTGTTTGTTTATTTTTTTTTGTTTATTTTTTTTTTTTAATCAAATCGGACGTATATAGCATAGTTCCTTGCGCAGTGCCAATTACAGGTATGATAATAGTCAATCCATAGAAAAACATATATAACTGTATATTAACACGATCAATCGATAACCCGCGTAATTATCGCGATTAAACTGTTTCATCGATTAATTTTTAATATTTCATAAAATGATATCGTCGAGTCACTCTATAAAGTAATTATGTCATTCTGTTGTACGTCAGAACTAATCACACACGATTCACTATTATATGGTCTTTCGATTATTGTGTCTAAGTGCAATAAACATTCAATTTATGTAATGTATTTATGTACTGTACGTTCAGTAAAGAGAATTTTCATATGCGTCTTGAAAAAAAAATAATATGACAATAGTAATAATACAATATCATCCTGTACACAGACGATTCCTCGCCCTGACGCATTACGCCTGTAAGAAAGTATGACGGGAAATTGGATATTCGGGAATGGACTAGAGAAAATAATAGGGAGGATAGACGTGAGTTGCCATTGAAAATGTATATTTCTACATGATCAGAGGTGATTTTTTTGAACTTGAAAAATATTTATAATAAAATACCTAACTTACACGATACACTCACCCAGAAAAACGAACTGGGTCGACGCTCTGAATACATTCACACTCACAGGAGGGTTGAACACAGGATAGCGAACACCTATCGCACAAGACATACGCTTCTAGTCCTATGTCTTAAAACACTCGATCCTGATATCCACTGTCTGCCATGCTCGAACTAGGCTTTGCGGGACCACCAGGAACTGGATGATGTGGGTGACGCATGTGACCGGGCCGCCTCGGCGGTGCCAAATATTCAAACATACTTTGAGTGTGTTGTGCTAACATTTTACTTAGATCACAGGGCATCGGGTCGGTCCAGAAGAAGTCGTGGTTTAACGCAGAGTCGGAATCGTACCTCTTACTGGGATCTAGGATCAGCAGTTTGTCGAGAAGGTCACAGGCAAAGGGATCCTTTACGTAAGGCTTCAGTCTCTCTTTTACCTGGTGGATAAATTGCAGATAGATTTATTATCGATAACATTCACCAATGAGATTATGGCACATTGACATTCATTGATTGGAAATTACACCTACTTTTCTTTTTTGTCCTTTAGGTAGTTCCATTTTGTTAAATAATTCAAGGTTCTCTACTCCAGGCCAAACTTCTGTGGTCACGGAACCGCAAAGCTGAGAAATAAGAGTGAGCTGTTGCTGTTCGGTGTTTCCTTGCATTATCGGTGACCTGCGTGTGTACAACGCAGTTTAGTACGACCTGCTTTGAAGGGAGATAACGCAAACCCCTGTTTGGTTGGTATTGTTGATTTACCTGGTCCACATTTCAGCCATTATACAACCGGCACCCCACAAATCTACCGGTGGACCATAATTTCTGTCTCCGAGTAGCAGCTCGGGTGGCCTATACCATAGTGTAACTACTCGATTTGTGTAACGATTCACTTGGCCATTTTTGTTGGCACTGAACGCACGTGCCAGTCCAAAGTCGGCTAATTTAAGTATACCATTTTTAGTAATAAGAACATTAGCAGCCTTCATATCTCTGTGCAATATCTAAAATCATATTTTGATCAGTTGGAGTATCGGTGTGAGAAAATTATGAGTATGGATACTCGGACACACAGTCTAATCGGCATACCTTATTACTGTGAATATAGTAGAGACCGTTGAGTAGTTGTTGCATGACTTTTTTAATTTCTCCCAAACTAAATTTAACATTAACATTAGAGAGTAGACCGGCGAGGTCATGCTCGCAGAAGTCAAATACCAGGTAGAATGTAGAACGATAACGATTGTACTGAGCAGCTGTAACAATTTGAGTCAATAACGAGGTGCAGAGCATCAAGGCATAGATTTTGAGGGTTTAACTAATGCCTGCAAATTCATCGTACCTCTTGTTCGGCATATTTCAATTAAATTTACTACATTTTCGTGTTTCAGTAACTGCAATATCCTTATCTCTCTCAAAGCTGTGATGGGGAACTGTAATAAGCCATAGGAACCGTTACTCAATCATTGCAACGGATGCTTTGAGGTTACAAAATTGCCTACGATAATTACCCCTTCTTTTTCATTATCCATCAATACTTTTTTCATCGCAACGAATTTTTTATTTGTATTTTTATCTCTAGCCTTGAAGACTTCACTGTAAAATTTTCAAATAATGAGAAAAGGGAGCTTCCAAGGCAAAACAATCAAGACTTGATTGTTCAGCATTGCGGTTGAGTCACCTACCCAAACGTTCCCTGGCCAATTTTGGCGACCTTTTCATACTTGGAAGATTCATCGCAGTGTGGAAAATCAAATTCTTCGATATATTTTTCCTTTTCTTTAGTATTCATCGCACAAATTATCACCAGTGAAAATGTTAAAACAATAATAACAGGGTTCTGGCAACTGACGGACTCGCGAAACTGGAGAGTGGAATCGCGGGACGTGGAACCGGAGTGCGAGAAGGTCGATACCTTTGTCGATATTTTTGTGTTCGCGACGACGAGGCGTGATGTTTTATTTTATGTTTCAGTGTTGGCAAATAGCATGCGCATCTGACAGCCAACGTCGCCATTTTTACGCATATTTGCTCCGAGCGCTAGCGATAGTTGGAAGACCGATTGGAAGGTGTTTTTACAAGTCTAAAGAAAATAAACCTGCCTGCCTAATCTCATTCGGCTGTCACGCTTTTATTTAACACATGGATACGGTAAGGATTTTGTGCCAATAATAAAACATCGCGGTGGTTGTGTTTGACCCGAGTTGCAATCGAGTTTCACCCTCGAAATTCAGTAGGGGTGAAATACCGACAAAGTGAAGTCAGTGTCGAGGAGGATGTTCGATCAATAATATATGCCAAAGAATTAACTATCTACGTGCATACCTACACAGTATGTAATAACGCATGTATGTATACAATAAGTAACAGTATGTAATAAGTATATTGAATGGGATATCGATCGAGAAATCATAACAGGAACTCGAGGAATGTGATGAACATAATTTGACGCGCGTTTTGTCTTGTCAGCGTTAAGTTTATTTATAATTAAAACAAACAACAATTAAACAATCACGATGTCGTCAGAGTGGTCAAAAGCAAGGGTATCCTGCAATCAACTATCGCGTGAAAACCGTCAACTGCTGATCTAAACTCCCGTATCGGGCAGGTGATACGAGTGACAGCTACGAACTCGCCGAAAAAGGTTCGTATTTTAACCCGTACAATGTTCAGGTTGCGCAAAATGATTGCCGACTCGTTTCTAGCCACGTACCGCGAACGGAATACTGAATAGTAATTGTCAATATTCCGACAAGTCCGCAAGTAATTGCTTGACCCTGACATACCTACAAACGCTCGCACATCGTTGTAATTCACGCGTACACGTTCATACATCTGTACTCCTTGATTTATTCACGATTTATCGTTTCTGACAATGGTTCACTTATGAATAAAATCATTCTATCGATATCTCGGTTATTGGTCATATAATAAATGTTTGCTTACTTGTCGTTTGATGCTTGACAAAGAAGACTGAAAATATTTTGTAGATGTATTCGTCGTTTGCTGGCTAGTCTGTTAATTACATATTGCAGTGTAATAATTTATAATTCAAGGTGGGATTACATGCGAAAATAGAGATGCCTCATGGCTGGAGGCAGCGGCAGGTACAGACAAGGTGGACGTTTAGAGAAAGTAAATCAACAGCTTTACCATCCTCATTTCCATCCTTGTCGTACGTTCGAGCCACCCGTCACAGAAAGATTTAAGGAACGCCAAAGAGTAGAAACCATAAGAATACGCTTGAGAAATATAAATACTCTTCAAGAGCACATTCAAAGGTATCGTCTTTTTATTAACAACTTGTATTAAATGCGAGGCATCTGATTCCTTGATAACTTATTGGGAACGCATAAAGCTAGATTAATCCTAAGTTAGATATTCTGGATAACGCTGATAACACTGATAATACTGATTGAGCATTGAAATAATATCGCATGGGAGTCGAGAGACGAATTTAATTTCATTGTTTTATTACACAGAATATTCACAGAATCTCTTCACTCAGATCTTGAAATAATAATCGACTGTAAGGTAATACGCACAAACCGGTGCATCATCAGGACAAGATCACCAAGTTTTTATGAACTTCTCGAACCCTACTTTATATTTGATAGTACCTTGGTCAGATGCGCTCTCAATGCTCCTGGAACATTCCGCCTTGTTGAGAATTTTGTAAGGTACCGTCGGATATTCACTGTCTTAAGGCATAAATGGAATTCACCACTCCAATCTTCTATATTTTATACTTATCACAGTCCTGAAATTTATACCGTACATTGCACTCTCCTCTTTTCACACACATGATTAATTATATTGTATATCAAAGCACTCCCGATTGCTCACTACGGGACACGGGTAATTGTGAAATGCCTAATCTGCATGTTTGTAAATTAATCTTTATCTACCAACAACATTCTCTGCGTAATTCCTGGCAAATATTATGGTCAGTCTGACTACATAGATAGTTTTCCTCTTGAAATGATGTAGATAATATCGAACTCTTGGTGTTCGATGCATTCCTACAGTCGTTACTCTCCGCTGTTACAGACTTCTCTATACTAATTTGGATGCAACGCAGGAGGAAATACTGCTAGTAGAGCTTATCCTAAGTGCATCTCGAATAGGGGAATTGAGAGGTGAGACTGTCATTTCAAATCGTGTTCCACCTACAAATTTGTGGGAAGGTAGCAACGCAGGAAAAAATTTTGAGCGTTGCCAAAGAGATGCATCTGTAGATATCAGTCCAGCTTTCTCCGAAATGGCTGATTCTGGGCTGGGAACGGGATCCGTCAGCCCCCGCGACAACAGTGTATCCGAAACGTCTGGTGTCGACTTGGACGAATCGCAAGCTACCGTTGATTTTTCGACCGACGAGGATTCCAACAAAATCACCCTCAGAGACGAGGCCTGCGAAAGACGGAACAAGGTCTCGACGTCGGAGCAGCATGTCAATCTGTTCAATCAGAACAATACCTCCAATCACGCGCACAAGTCGTCGGAAATTTCAATCGCAAAACACAGCACCGACGACACCACATCTTCGGATGCAACGTGCTCATTCGTCAGAGTGGAGCCGCTGTATGCGGGTAATTTACGCGAACTGGACTCGTCGGGATCATCGGAAGAGAACGCCCAGAAACTTCACGACAGAGCCGAAGAGATTGCTCGCTACGAGAATCGGGTGCTCGACGACGCTTTCTACGAATCCGAATCCGAGAGCGACGAAAATGACAGGACAAACTCGTTCGTGCCGACCGAATCCTTCGAGTTTATCGACCCCGTGAACATGTCGCCGATGACTTCCGACCCCGAAAAAGCGTTGCAGAAATACGATAATTTTAATAAACAAGATGATGAGAAGTCGGACCCCAATCCGGAGGCGAGGAGCATGACTATGGAGGAGCTGCGACACGAATTGTCGCACTCGAACGACCTACCGATCAAAAAGAGTTCGTCGAGTACGAGTAGTTATTATTTTATAGACGCTTCGAGTTTGAACGACGAAGGGGATGTTCCCGTGCCCGATTCATTGAGAGAACGTGGCTTCGGTAACCGGATACCCTCCTACATTCCAAGTTCCATTGATTGTCCTTCGAATGGCTCGGGGAATCCTCAGATCGACGAACATCAAAGATTATCGGGATCCAGGAGACTGTCGAACTTTCAGACTGGCTGTGAAAAGGTGGCGGAATTCGAAAAAGAGATAAAGATAACCGAGCGTCTGGAACCACTGACGGAATTGAGGAGGGTGAAACGGTTGGATTCGACCTCCGAAGACAAGTCGGAGAGTGAGAAGGAAAAAAATGCTGAGAAGGAAACTCTGGTGGTGGAGATTAAGGAGGCCGACAGCGGCGAGAGCGCGCGAGCTTCTCCGTGCCCGGATAATAGTAAGGGGGCGATAAACACCGGCAAACCAAATCGCTGCGAGGAGCACACGGGATCCGAGACTACGAGCCGTAAAGATCCTGTGGACCAAACGAGTGAAACGAAAATCGGGGGTTCGGTTATTCCCGAAGCAGTGATCGCCGACGAACCGAGACGACCCTCCCTTATCAGAAGAAATACTTTCGAACTCGATCCGGACGATGAAAAAATTTCTATGCTCAGACAGGAGTACGAACGGCGTCAGGGTAGCCTAGTCTTCAAAAATTCTATCCAACAATACTCCGGGCATCGCGTTGACGGCGATTCCTGTTTCGATCCGACAATCGTCCCCGATGTTCCTGTGGCGGACGAGATATGGATGAAACCGGTCGACGCCTCTTTGGATCAACAACGGCAACCAATCGTTCTCAGCTCAGTCGTCGCGTGTGCTGCCCAACAAAATGAGGATTGTAAGAATACAAATATCGTGACGAACGCTTTTGAGACTGAGAAAAATGTGGAACAATCGGTTGAGAAAAGCGTCTCTCTGAGCAGCGAACCGATTTCCGATCTATCGGTGATTTCCGAACGAGGTAACGAATGTCCGGAAGTTATCGAGGTGGTAAGGAGATCGAAATGCATCGAGACGACACCGATCGTTTCAGGGGGAGCGGCAGCGACCGATTATTCGAAGCCGACCGACAGTCCGATAGTAAGACGGAAAACCGAGTCGACTCCCATAGTTTCCGGGGGTTCGGTTCTCATGGAAAAACCCGAGGTGAAAGTGAAACCCGTGAGAATGTGCAGTTCGATGACATCGTGGGTCGTGGATATGAGTAATCCGTTGAAAGAGGATAATAATCGGTTGGCGGGAAAGGACAAGATGCAGGGAACCATGTCGCAAAGTTTATCGAACGTTGAATCCATCCAGAAAACTCTCAGGAAATCAAAAGCCCCGGAGAAATTGGGTAGCTTGGGATTTTTCGTTAATTTGAACGACGCCGATGTTCCCAAAGAGCCGATCCCCGTCCCAAAAAAACCGAAGGCCAAGACCGAGAACGGGGAGGAAAATGGAAACGGTAAGAATTACTGCGAGTTTTTCATCGACATTTCCGAAAATAAAGGGGAGCCGGCGCAGCCGAAGGACGACGCGACGTTGAATGGGCGGAATTCGGGGGGGCAGAGTTCGACGCGAGTAAGTGACAAAAGGAATATTTTTTCTATGTTCATTGATCTCGGTGACTCGAAAAATTCCGTAAACAAAAACAACGGTCACTCCGTGAAACCGGAAGCACGGGACAAGAGCATCGGGGATTCGGGGGCACCGGTTCTCGGCACAACGCTAACTGGACTGGAAAAACCTGCGCCGATCGACCGGCTAAAAGCGAACAACGGTAATTCCGATGAGAACGGAAGTAGCAGCGACAGAGATCAGTCCATCTCCGATAAAAGGGATTCGACGGAACAGAACAAACAAGGCATTTTTATGTTCATCGAGTCTGATTCTCCGGTGGTGAGACGCCGCACGCTCTCCTCTTCCAGGCCGGCCTTCAAAAGGCACTCGTGGAATGTAGATAAGGGAACCGTAGCGAATGGAAACGGAGGAAACGGTAACGGGCATTTGGCTAAGGAATTGGTGTACAGAAAGGAACACAAACGCGCTCACAGTCTTTCGGTGGATCGCGCTGATCTGAGAAAAAATCAAACCAAAACTAGCAACTCGAGTCACTCGTTGAGCGAAGTCGCTCGTGCCGATACTCTCAACGGTTTGAATTCCAAGCGATTCCTCGAACGGGATGGCAGCCGAAATATGGACACCTCGAGCGAGGACGTGTTCGAATACGACAACCGTGACACGCCGCCAAATTCGCATATCGAGATATTCAACGAGGAGTTGAGAGCGTCGGTCAAGCAGCACGAGTACAAGGAGCTGACATCGACGGAAATCGCGGAAAATTTCGACGGCGAAGTCAAGGCGAACGAAGAAGAATACTCGGAGATATCCGTCTGGGACAAAACCGGGACGGAAAGTACGGAGGGTCCGGATCGAACTCGTAAAAGTGAAACTTTCGACATAAGCAGCGGCAGTGGGCCGTCTCCGGGTAGCGATCATCAGGACTCCGAACTTTCCGAAATGTTGAACGGAGACGACATCAAGACCGCCAACAGATCCCACGTCGCAGCGTCCGTTGGATCCAAGATATTCGAAACCCAAAAATCGCTGAACGAAAAAATAAAGATAATCGAATGCGAATTGACGAATCACGACGGCGAGACGGACGAACCACCGAGCGGTCACCCAAAAAATGTCAACGCTTCGAAAGCTGGAGAAAAACCGATCGTCCAGGATTTCTCGGGGAACAAATCCGCCCCCTCCGATGCGTTCAATGCGAGCTTCGTAAGACTTTCGGATCTGGATAAAACCCCCGTGCGGTTTCACGCCTCTGATGTCATCAAGCCCAAGGAGGACCGAATCACCTATCGCATGAGCAGCAGCATTCCCGAAACTTCTTGGATAGAGAGTAAGCTAGTCATGACCAGATCTACGGGACCGTTGAGGAACGTCCCCCGCAAATTCACGTCCGCGATGACGACCTCTCTTCCGTCCAAGCAAAAATCTTCCCTGGACGATCTCGGCGTCGAAGGGGAAGGCGAGGGCGTCGTATCCGAATCCGATCTGAGCAGCATGCAGAGCAGCATGGGCCGTTCCGGGGCGGGTAAGTAAATTCAACCTGATCAGAATTCGTTTCAAAATTCGACGACGAGTAATTTGTGGCTTGATGATAATCAGACGCGAGCACGGAGGAGACGGAAACATCTAGTTTGGTAGGAACGAAGCCCTACAACCGGTTGGGAGAGGATCTTCTGCGGATGTTTTTGGAAGAAATAAATCCCGATGTAACTATAGACGTATCGGGTCGCCGAATTCGAGCCCACAAATGCATTCTAAGTTCCCGCTGTCAATATTTTGCCGCTATTCTAAGCGGTGGATGGGTCGAAAGTGCTGGCAACGTAATTGCGCTACAAGGGTATGTAGTAAAATATTATCCATGATAATCGGACGCGAATACCATAGGAGAAGTTGGAAGAGAGTCTAATTCCAATACGCTATTTACAGATATTCTTACAACTCTGTACATTTCGCCTTGTGCCATATATACAGCGGTGAAAGCAACATCCCAGATACGATAAGTATCGTCGAATTAGCGACGTTGGCAGATATGCTATGTTTGGAGGGCCTCAAGGAGGTGATCAGTTATACCCTGAAAGTCAAATATTGCCACCTCTTTCACAAGGTGAGCGTTGAGATTACTTGATAACAACTCCAGATTTTCAATATTTCTGTACGGGCATACAGCAGAGATTTTTCATTCTTCTAGCCATGTCAAATTTGTGCAGTTGGCGTATTGGAATGTATGCCACTGGCTGCCGCCTACGGACTAGATGAAGTCTACAGAAAATCTCTACGCTGGATAACTAGACACTTTGTCAGAATCTGGCCGTGCAAAGCGTTCGCTACTCTTCCCCGTGAGTTGATGGATAAATGTTACCATCAGCATATAGTGCACATGGTGAGCAAAACTTTGAACAAAGAAAATCCGCACGAAAATATATAATTTCAAACGTCGTTACGGTTCGTTCCAGTCTACGGACAACGTTTTACAAACTATGATGGATTGCGACAAACTCCTGGCTACTTTGCCGAACGTTCGTTGGGCCGAACCCGTGTTCAGACTGGTTTCCAATCTTTTGGAAACGGCCGTCAAGTTTTTATCGGATAATTTTTCCGGGCTATTGGGGAACGAAAAGTTCCATTCGCTCGGACGTGAGTTCAGTTGGAACATAAGTCGCATCGAAGACAATATCCTCGCAGCTGCAGATCGCTTGCCACCCGAGCAGGCTTGTAAGAGCTACGCCAGACTTCACAAAATGTTGATCACCGCCCAGTCCGAAGAGCTCTGTAGTGAGAGAAAATGGGGGCCGCTGTTCGTTGAATTTTTGAAAAAAATTCACAGTCACGTCGAAAAATGCTTGGTCAGAGAAGCACCGAGGGCCGCGCGATCGACGACGTGGCTCAAAATGGACTTGGAATTACGACGAAGGATACAGGAATTGGCTTGTCTGGTAATTTTACCGCATGAGATATCGAAGCGTCCCTCTCGCCATTCTAATTTTATGAAGGTAATTACGAAGCTGGAATTGCTCGAGTGCTCGAATCGATGTGATCTAGGGGAATTTGCAACGTCGCATGTTTTTCAGGAACCAAGAGCAACGTCTAGTCGAACGTCTGCGAGTCGCAGTCTGGATCTGAGAAAAGTAAGAATGGTGATATCGGAGCACAATGATAAAACATTGAAACAACCCACCGTGGCACCTCAAGCAAAAAAGATACCCATTAGCAAACCGAAGACGGATCCGCTAGACCGAAGAATGCATCAAGAGAAATTGACCGCAAGCGACACAGTCAGTAGACCCAGATCATGGCCGAATAAAATCGAGGTGAGTTTAATTCCGCGGTGATTAATTCCTCCGCAAATTAGCCAACCCTTGCAGCGTCCGATCAATCGCGAAAATCATTGCAGGTCAAACCGAGGTATTTGGAACCTCGTAATAAGTCGGTAACGAAAGAGATAATTCCGCAGGGACCGCCTGATAAGATGGTTCAGCAAAGGCGAAAAAATTTAATTTCCTCCTCCGATTCTTCACGAACTTCCAGTCCCGCGATGAAACGTGCCGTAGATAAGAAGACTTTTGCAAAAATTAAACTACCGATCAAAAAAGATGCAAAGGCACTTTCGACGGACAGTCTGGCGGAGTCAAGCGTGGATAAGACCAACGGTAGAAAAGATTTGACGAGTAAGAGTTGCGGTGTAACGCGACCGGAGTCTCCCCAACTGAAGCAAAAAGATACGGAAACTGGTCTGTCGGTGGATTCCTTAGCCGAAGCCAAAAAAATCTCTGCGGTGAAGAAAAAGGCCACGAAAATGGACACGTCCATGTCCACGGACAGTTTGATGGCCGAAACTGTAGGTACGCCAAAATCAACGGCGTCTAGCAAATTGTCTCCTACTTTGACGAACCACGGCGTTGGTAGGGGCCAAGGGTTGGATCGAGGTAAGAAAATGTCACCCCCGACACAGCACAGGAGCCCACTGACTGTAACGAGGAGGGCTCCGAGATCAGTCGAGTGCTCGACGGCCGCCAGCCGCAACAGAGCACTTCCTGTAACTCCGTATCACGGGTCTCCCAGTTTGCGAAGGAATCTGTTGGACGCTGCAAAGACACCAGACATTCCCGGTAAGCCAATACAGTCTATTACTTCTCGTACAACTGCGAAGCAAGCGAATCCACAGTTGTCAGGTGCTAGTATTGTTAGAAAAGAGAGGAAGGGGACTCTCTCTAATCAACCGAGTGTCGAGAGTCCAAAAAAATTGTCACCAAAATCTAGCGGGGCGACCAGAGTAAATAGATCTATGGCTGGAAATAAAAAAATCACCAAAGGTAGTGATGATAAAATTAGAACTACGTGCCATAATAGTGGGGCAGTTAAACAACCGACTGTTGGTTCTAGATCGGGAACATTTCTAAAGGATGAGCCCACGATACTTAAAAAGTCAGATATCAAATCATCGCAAGCTAACTTGTAACTTTCCACTTATTTGTACATCTCGTTGCATAATTCCTGGTTGCATTAGTGGTCATTCGAATGAGCGCATCTGAACGCGTGAACTGCCAAGTTTGTTAATTCTATTTATTTTTTTCTTCTTAGCGTGGATCAGTATTATGCGTAAAAGAATTCTTAAGATTTTGTGATATCCCATTATTAGTTTGGATTATATAATTTAAAGTAACTCATCGATGACGAAACTGCATTTATTCGACGGCTCGTTCATTCCAACCATTTGTTTATTTAATACGATCTTGGAATTGTTTATTATTTTTTCCGGGACTTCACTAGTGTCATTGCTTTATTTTTTCCTCACCATAGACTTGTGATTATTTTTACGTCCAATATTATCATTAGTTGGACAAACTAAAACTACGATAGCTTAAAAGTGTGGTACTATATCCGCTCATCGATGCAATCATATGCAACAAAATCTCAGAGAGAGACTCGCAGTTACACATGGTATACATAAAGGTATAATATGTATGTTGCATACTTTTAGCTCGACAAGTACATGAAATGGCCAGTTACGAAATTTGTTTAATCGTTAGTTAGATTTTATTGTTAGTAGTAATAGTAATGAGAGTGTACGCAAGTTGTAATCTAAAAATTTTCCTGCAAAACACTGCAATATTATTAGGTATTTCTGAGCAAGAATATAATTCCGCTGCTCTACGAGCAATTGCCATTCTCTGGAGATAATTCTGGTTCTTGGTAAAATTAATTTATGCTGAATGATTTTTTTTTTCTCTTCCTGAATCATAAATGGAATGTAATTGTTAGTTGTATTTATTTATTAAATTTTTATCTATATTTTGCAATGTACATTTTTAATGCGATATTTGTATCTAGTCATTTATAAATATTTTAAATATTTACTTTTATGTAATGTTAATAAATATTTCAATATAAAGTTTAAATTATCGATGCCATTGATCGAAATTTTGAAAGGTAATAATCTGCGTCTCCCCAGTAATTGCGATGAGCAGGAATATATTTGCGGAATTTATTTATTAAAATCAGTCTATAAAATGAATGATAATGAAATCAAATATCCAACAATGTCCCCCTAGGCCTTGTTCTTTTTGGTTCCACCTCAGGTGGGGGCATAGCCTTCCGTTTATTCATGCCTTTTCTTTCTAGCTGCTTTTCTATAATGCGCGCGTTGTTGGCATACGAATCAGCAACTTCTCTCTGGAAAAGACAATAACAGATCAACTCGACTGTTCCTTTAATGAAAAATAAGGATTGAAAATACAGCCAAGCGCTTACCGCCTCAATTTCGTCCTCCTCCTCATCAATGGTTGAAACAGTAACCGAACTGAACTTGCCCATATTCTTTGTGTGTTTTGTAACCATAATTTTCTTTGGTTTTTCAACAGCTACTTGATTGTATATGTCAGTCATGGGTCCTTCTCCGGAACTCTTTATGACTGCCCCTTTTACAATGAAAACAACATTTGAATCTGGCTCATGTTTATAGTAGAGTAGAAGGCCACACCTGCAAACAAGGTACATTGTGAATCAATTCAATCAAACATTTATAATCCCAGAGGATGCTTACTTCTTGCATTTTTGTCTGTGCTGTTTCTCAATTCCTTCAGCTCGTTTCAGGTACACGATCTCATCCACCTCGCTCGTCATTTTGTGGGCGTGCTTACTGCCATCAATAACTCTAGTACCGTCTCGTTTGCGAAGGGGTAACTTTTCAATGGCACAATCTGTGAAAAAGCCAATTTTATTTATTAAATAACCGGCAACTTCATTGGCTGGACAAAAGTGCCCAGTTCGTTAAACTTGGAGTTAACCTATTCCACTCACCCAAAATTAAAGTCATTTGTCCACAGAGGCAGTAATAAATGTGGAGTGGCTTTTCCTCGCTGTATTCTTCCTGATCCTTCGTATCTGAGCATATTATGCTCCTCGATACCACCTTGGGCATTTTGTTTATATTTTTAACAGGTTCTACTATCACAACAACAATACGCAATTCTGAATTAAATGTCAGTAAATACTCGTCTACTGCATCGTTGCGCATGCGCTGGTGACAGGATATATATATGGATCGGTGCACTTTAAACGTTGCTTTAAACCTCAGATAAGCTTTAAAGGTACCTTTAAACGCCTAGGGTAGGTCACCTTTAAGCATTTAAACTGCGGAGTGTAGTGTACCGTTGCAGGCAGTGCGGCGCGGATTGCTGACAACCATTCGCCGGTCCGTAACAGTGTTTCGTTTACCACATCGCGTTTATTAGAAACTAACATCATGGGAGAGGTGAGCAAATCGTCAATATATTTACTGAAGGAAGTAATTCGATATTCCGTAAAATCTGGAAACATTTATATTTTTGTGCATATCGTTCGCTCGTGCGCTTATTATCTAACCTCAAAAGCCGTCTCGGTTACGTGAGATTTCAAATAATCTAACGAACGTTTGTTATAAACTTATTCTGTGAATATTTTATTTACAGAGAGTAAAAAAACGGGACGTCCCGGAGGTCCTCAGGAAGCTTTTAAACGCTGATGTTCACCTAACGAAAATTTTCATACGGTATATGGAAAGATGTATGCCGTTTGAGCAAGTCAAAGTTCATTACAAGATGCTCGAGGTTAGTATGACGTGTCTTGAACGCGTTTATCAATAGCTGCGCTATCGTTGTTCAATCAAAGTGTCATCGATCAAATCACACATGACATAACTCTGAAAATTCAGAAATAATTATTGGCTGGATACTTGATTGACCACCAATCAATTCGCAGGTATCCTGTCATGGTGTATTTTGGATAGCCAGCTGGCTAGCCTTTGTCTGGGTTTTAAATAGCAGTAATTTATACCAGATGCAAGTTAACTTTATAATTGGTAAGCAGCTCGAGCGACATTAATTCCCACAACAGTTATCATGTATTAGAGTTATGAACTCCTACGTCATATTTTTTCTAGGATTGTTGTTGGACATAGTTCTAGTAGCTGTAATAAAGGCGATTACCCGTCGACGCCGTCCAGCTGTAAATGATGACCCTCTTGCCATGGGCCCGGACAAGTTCTCATTTCCATCAGGCCACGCTTCACGTTCGATGTTTGTCGTTTATTTCTTTTTCAATTTATGGCCAGTTAGTTGGATTTTCCGGCTGCCGATGCTCGCGTGGCTAGTGTCCGTCTGCGCGTCCCGAATTTTACTCTTCAGGCACTATTTATTGGACATTCTAGCAGGAGTGTGTTTGGGCATACTCGAAGGACTTTTCATTGGACTTATTTACCTGGACCAAGAGACCTGCGTTTCTTTGATATCTTGGATATCGGACGAAAAAGTGGAGGGTGGTGAATATCACGTTTAAATTGGAATATTATTGTTTCGACTGACATATTAGGCATGAAATTCGTGAGGCGTTTGTGGAATACAGTTTGTAAATTTTAAAGGTTTGTTTGCTCAGATGCAAATATTGATAACTTTAGGGTATCTATTTTTCCCTCAATGTGATAACTCCTTTATGACTCATATGATGTTGTTTCCTGTGATCATCCCCCAATGTTTTTTTAAACGCTAGCAGGTGCCCCTTCCAGTCAATCGAGGGGTACAGCACAACTTTGAATACCTCAGTCGAAGTTCACAGAGGCATGGTGTCGATGTATTTGAAAAATTTTCATGAAAATTTGAATTTTTCAAATCACAAAAGTTTATAAATATTTTTTTACGTATGGTATAGTATAATATACTTCACGAATTAATAAATAGACTACGTTGATCGATATCGTTATACACGAACGTTTATTTTATTTCACAATCAGTGAACCTTGTTACATATATATTTATAGCCTCGACAAGCATTTGTCGTACGAACTTTGGAACAAAGTACGAAAATGGCTCGGCATGTTTGACATCTACACATGATTTTTGTAATCTTGGTGGAACAATCCCTTGTTGGGCATAAATTTTCTGAAAAATAATTCGTGAAAATTTTCGTCAGTGAATACAATTCGCTTTAATCTAAAGCCTATGATCAATTGGTCGAATTTATTTAATACGACGTACGCCTGGAAGAGATTAATTACGTATGGAAGCAACGTTTTCTTTTCGTTAGTCGTACCTACGTTTGAACACGACTATCAAGTCATGGTTACCTATAAATATTGCCAATTTCTAACGGCTAATTCAATTAACTAATGCTTCATTGATTATTAATACTCTATAAACTATTGCAGTGCTTTTCTAGTGGCGTGTACTTCGTGTGCCATCGCCTCTACCATCGGTGAATCTATAAATTTACAGACGTCTAGCCGGACCAGATACATTCCTAATTGGAAGATAAAAACAAAACGCCGCAAATTTTGCAAGTAAGCTCTGTACTTCTATTGAATTTCATTTGGTCTAGTTGCATTTTCTTTTCGTTTCAATTCGTCAGGCTGATAATTTTACCCGGGCGTGTACGCGACGATGATACAAATTAACGAAATCATTCGAACTTTAATTTCTACCACAGGGGCGAGTGATAGAATTTCAAATCCAAATGACCTGCTTCGTTGCCTCCCACTTCCTGGGCACACGAAGGGGATGGCGACTGCGACTTTTTTACCGCAGGATTGTTGGCGTTGTTACGTTCTCTCTCCGCCCTTTCGGCGTCCACCTGGAGGAGCTCCAAGGTCGGTATCAGAGGCGTTGGCTGATGTTCTGGAATCGCGGGTGTTGGTACCGTCGATAACGCACTTGTCCTCTGCTTCTGCTCCTCTTCGGAGTAGAGAGACAAAGAGCGCGGCCTCTCTGGTCTGGGTGCCGAAAATTGCAGGGGAGCTACGCAGCTGGAACTGGTAATATTCGGCCCCATCTTATTCTAAGTTTATTTTAAATTAGGCTCGCCGGTCGAATAAAGGGGGAACAAAATTCCCGAGGGAAGAGACCAACGGATCGTCTAAGAAGAGCACACGTATAAAATTAAACGTAGAATTTCAATCCCAAGAATCCTAGCCTTGGCATTCGATGCTTTTTTTTTTTGTTGAGGGGATAAATTCTGACGGTTGTTTGCGACTCTGGTAATGGTAACTTTGGAGAAGTATTCAGAGAGAATTTCAAGGGGGGTATAGTAAGAAAATGAAATAGAATAAAATTATAATTGTACTTCACAACGTAATTTAATTAAGTTAATCAATAATAACAAGTAAAAATAATATCACTATATAACGTCACCGTACAAACAAACGCACAGGTAGTCATCAATGTTTCAATGTTTATGCAGCCTTATAAATGAGGTACGAAAAACTAGTAGAAATCAACGAAATATAAGGACGACACAACCTTACGAGTATTTTTCAGTACATCGCATCGTTCACACGCTTCATACTTGACAAATGGGATTCAAAAAGCAGAAGCGAAAAACAAGTTTCGAAGAACAATTGGAAGGTTCGGAAATTATCCCGTTCCGACTCTGTGCAGGTTCTAGAGAGAGCTGAAGAAAATAGAAAAAATTCACTAACTCCGAAAGCTATGAAAAAAAAAAAAAATTATAAAAAGCTCGATCGTTCCGGCTACTCGCTTTACTCAAAATTCCATTCACATCTTTATAATCATTTTCACTCACCCAGTTCGTTCAGGTGGTTGCCCCAGGACAGCGGTATTGTGAATTATCTGTGGAAAGAATACGGTAATAAATTCATCTGTAGAAGTAAAGTAGAGAAAGAGAAAATTAAAAAAAAAAAAAAAACTCACATCCCCCATAGAACACTGCGGCCGAGCAGCGGCGTATCTCCCGTAAGCGTTTCTAGAATTTATTCCGGGGGTGTAGCCAGCACCGTTTATGCTGTAAAGTGAGTAAACGATTTTATCGTTATTCGATTAAGATATCTATCTATGATAGGATTCGGATTATTTTTGGTATCATCTGACCTCGAGTTGATGTTACCGTAGTTGTTGTTATTCGGGGAGGGACTGTCGAAGGGTTTCGGCGACAACTCGTACCGGCTGCCTCTGGCGTCTTGAATTTCTTTATAGAAAAAAATTGGAGGTAAAAAAAAGAGCATTTATATAAAGCTAAATCGTATCAGTTATTTTGCGTGCCTTTGAGAGATTACGTGTGCATCGTCGAAGGTCGCAAAGTGACACATGAATAAACCGTGCCCGGTGCATACCCATTGCCTGGCATTGACCGCCTTTAAACTTGTCCCACGCCTCGCGCGGACTCGTTCGAGAAAATGATAATAAAATTGCGAGCGTACGTATTAAGAGCAATGGCAACACAAGGTATATTCACTTTCCGCGTATAATTAAACGCGGCTCAGCAGTTAGAGAGTAGAAAAATACACGGCGCGTGTTATGAAGAAAATGGAATTTTCTTTAGACTTAGAAAAACCCAGCTGCTTATTTGCGCTAGAAAACTTAGCTGTGGAAAACCCCCGTCTAATTGAGACGCGAGTTAACTTTAATGAGGTATTTTTTTTTTCTTTCTTTTTTTCTTACTCTCAACGCGGTTCTGCTTCAATTTACCTCAAACTTTCGGTATGATTTTTTTTTGCACTCTACAGAATCCGAATGATCAAAGATTCCAGTCCCGGTCGCGCGACAATTTTCCGGGAAATTTATTCGCTTTTGAAAATTTTCTTATTAAAAAATTTAACGCAACGGATGTGAAGCCCGCCTCAAATAGGCGGGTGAAAGGTGAAGTATCGATCTACGCGGCTCAACAATTCGTTGTTAGGTTTAATCAGATGTACGTCGTTCGATTCAATAATGTAGTTAACGATACAAAAACCCCTCGGGTCCGACGGTGTAGGATGACATTCCCCCCCCCCTCTCTTGTTATTTTACTCACCGTTATCAAAAAATCCTTGAAACACGACGAATTTGTTGTTCTGCGGTATGATCCTCGTGAGTCCGTAGTGTTTTTTTAAAAATGCTAAAAATTTGTCGGACGGTCTGTCGATCGCTATTTTGACCGGCTGGATTTTCTCCTCCTGAAATATTCGGAATACAATTTCGCAAGAATTTATTCATCGCTGAAACGGACTGCAATTTTCTTTATAAAAATTCCTCTTTTTTTTTTCCATCTCGTTTTTCTGCGCGCACTGTAGAAAATTACGAGGGTAATAATAATTGTTATCGTACACCAACATCCCCTGGAAACGACCTCTCCTCCCTACAAGTATACCAGTCGGAAGTAAGTCGGGTATAAAGTAGGTGCAGGGTATATACCGCTGGTAATTTGCGATCGCGTGTCTAATAATAAAGGGCGACTCGGCGTCTGCTTATCCGTTGATTTTTTTTTTAACCGAGGTTTTTATCAATCATGCGAAAAATTGCCACTTCACCCATCGATTATTCTCAGAATCACTGTATTTCTACCGGCGTAATCTGATCGTATTTTTCTACATAGTTGCAAAAAAAAAAAATTCGAATCTTTTTGAAAAGCAAAAAAAGAAAAATCACTCACGGCCAGCATATGTTGATAGAGAAATTTACCCCATCCCGTACGCTGACGACACTCGTGGACGTAAAAATCCAGGACACATCTCGGTTGCAGTTGATAACAACCACCCGTTTCGTCGAACATGAATAAATTTTTTGACCCGGTCTTCAGCAGGCCCACCACGGACCCCTTGCCCCTGCGGAAATCGAAATAAATAATCGAAGGAAACGGATGGATATTCGGAAAATAAATCCAGGTCTATAAGTGTACGGGAGGTGACTAGATTCCGGGCAAAAATCATTTTCATTATTTCGTTTCAGGTTGCGCTATTTATTGATAAAAACGTTGGCGGTAGATCGGAACTCGTTAATCCGAGCACGAAGTGCCGCAGTCTAGACGCGTTTCAACCCCCCTAGGACAGCCCTTAGGCCACCCCACCAGTTCCGCACCTCATCCAACATCGATCCAAGAGGAAACTCACCGCTAGCCCTCCTGACTTTTTCCCAGAATCACCTACTCTTTTTTATCAGAGGATATATGCATATCAGGTACGCTGTAGAACTCGCGTGCTGTACTTTGCACCGTTACATACAAAAAAAAAAAGAAATAAAAAAAAAAAAAAGTAACAAAACGAAAAGGAAAGGAAGGGAGAGAAATTTCTTTGCTAATGATCGATGATTATGATTACCGATTCGCTTCAGCGTCGACGAGAAGATAAACGAGATGATCGGTGTCCCTCAATTTTTGAGCACTGGTTATGCTTTTGCTCAGACCCTGGGCCTTCGCGGACGCCTCGCCCATTTCGTCCAGAATCCTGGTCAGTTGTCTTTGAGATTCTCTGAAACAACAGTGATCCGAAATTAAGGCGAGGAGAGTACTTGTGATGTCGAAAAACTTCCGCATCAGAGATTCCCGGCGTCCTTGAAATTCTAGGCGGGAGATTCAGCTATGGAGTTCACGGTAAACTTGGCCTACGTAACTAGGCCACTCGTATATTCTGTCTCGAGAATTACCGGAGAGAGAGAGGACGAACCGCGATCTTGGCGGATTTTGCCAAGTGAAATTCCATTTACATAAATCGTAAGTCCTTATACCATAATATACGATTCTTGTACGAGGTCTCGGCGTTTGTTTTATAATTCAATCTCCATCAATCGCTTACCTTAATTCTCTGCAGCCATTGGGAGGCTCGCCAAAGAGAATGGAAAATTAATGTTTTTTTTTTTTTTTTTTTGAAAAAAAGAAACTGCGGAAAATCTGACGCATGAGAAATCATTCTAGGATGTAGAATCCGTATGAAAATTGTATCTATTTATACCGTCGTCGTGTCATTCGGTGTACGGCGGACGTGGGGTTCGTTGATGATCTCGGTCCCTACCGGCAATCTTTTTAGAATGTAATCGTGCCATATGGCTTGATATTGCATAATCACGAATGGTTAGCAACCGTAAACAATTAAGGATCACCTGTTATTAGCGGCAAGTGAAAATTTATTACAGAGAATTCGCGATATCAGATACGATACCCTGATTACGATTAATTCGTTTCATTTAGTTTTTTTTTTTTTTTTTTTTTTTTTCCTTTCTTCATTGGGATGAGTAATATTTTGATGCAAGTGAAGAGGGAATATGAATTATCAGACGACGTACGATGATGTCATTGACGAGATGCGATCTGCTAGGAACGTGAAATCTATTGTAGTAGAAAAAAAAAAGGGAAAATAAAAATCTGCGCCGAGCGATCTACGACGCGTTTAACGGTTAATAACAGTATTGTATACCTATGTATGTATAAAATTACTATGTTTCGAAAAGGTGTAGGCTAAAGTGTTGACCGTTTTAAAGTTTAACGCCCACTTATTTCGTGTATTCTTTTTTCCTTGTCTTTTTTTTTTTTTTTCTGTTCTGTAGTAATTCCCGTCATTTGATATCGCCCACGTTTCGTTCCTATAGATTCGTCTGACAATTATAAACATCAAACACACGAGGTTTTGAATAACTGTATAAAATCAGATATCATTACGCCTGGAGAAGATGAATTTCTGTAATAAACGATAAAACCACACGTGCTTATATTGTAGTACGTAACTATGAAAAATAAATCACGGTCAAGTGACCTTTAAGCTTTCTCACGTAGCAGCGACAACATTTTTTTTTTTTTTTTTTTCTTTTAGTTTATCGTCACGTACATATGTACTAATTCCATATACGGATCATTGCGTAACTTCGTACGTACCGTCGTCACGATCGCGTCAATTGACGAGGAAAATTTCGCGAAACGAGTAAATAATTATTACCTCACATGATGCGGAAACCGGGTTTTCGAATTTTCGTGTAGAATATATAATTTTTTTTTTTTATTCTACCGTGATAGAATTTTCGACATTGATCAACAGTACATCATTTATCGTATATGTATTTTCGATTTGTTCTGTTTGTGGTATTTTTTTCTTAGCAAATAACTTACGCGTACTCGCGTCGATCTCCTCTGAAATTTTCGATCATCAGGGTGTGCGAAATTTTGTTGATTTTCTTTGGCAGTAGGTTGTTGACGTTGAAGTTGAATTCCATTTTGACGATTTTTATTCAATCGAATAGTTTTCGTTCTTTGAGCAATTTTATTTCAATTTTTTTCTCACACCTGGGCTAATTACCCTTAGAAATCTTATCTCGTTTTTTTTTTTTGTTTTAATTTTAGCTTTTCGCAGTCGGTTGCCGGTGGTTTCTGTCGGGACGATTATGCTGATTTTAAATAGTTTAATAGCGAGCGATTCGGATCAACTCATGACGAAGGAAAAAATAATTAGAAATAATCGTTTCTAGAACAGGCGTTACGAAAAGTGGAGGGCCTTCTCAGTTGCCAAGTTCGTGCGAATAATTATTATTAATATCAATATTATTCACAAAAGGAGATCGCAGCTCGTTAGCAATCGCACGTTTTGGTTAACCGGATCAATACCAAAATACAGACGCGTACAAATTTATTATTATTGAAATTCTTCTATTCTTCTTGTCTCTAATTTAATTTAGCGATGATTTCTATCTTCATCTTATTTCCCACGAGTCCCATGTTATTTTTTAATCCTGATTTATTTTCTTCCCATCAATTGATTCGGCGCCTGGTGTCCGCCTCCGCCCTTTTTGAGTGAATTCGTCTCCTCCTCGCGGTTCAAAATCCCTAGGGGTCTCTCCGGGGATGAATCCTCCCTCCGATTTACATACGAACCGGGCGCGCTCCGGGTATTTATTTTAAAATTAACGCGCGGAGCCTCCGCTTCAACCGTCAAAGGTCTCGAACCTGACCAGACTGACTCGACTGTCGCCTTATATTTTTCTGCATAACATCAACGTACAACAAAACTCCGAAACCGCAGGCGCAAAGAGAAGGCCGCGGCCGTGGAGGCGGCGTAGTGACGTCAGCGGTGAACGGAATTCAAAGAGTTTCTACTTATCGGCGGTACCATAATTTTTTGTCAAGGTCGCGACGTTATTCGCGGATCTGATGTCGCTTACCGGTCATCGATGTCTCCACTTACCATCGCCGTTGGTCGTAGATACACTACCGGCAGACGGTTCGAGTATACCGGTCGAAATTTCTTGCCGCACTAAAAGTTTGATTAGCGGACTAAAGAAAATAGATAATCGGATTTTTCGAACGGCGTTCTGAAGAGCGTGGTTTCAGCTTCATTTCGCTAATTTTACGAAAAATTTACGATTTTTGTTGCTCTTGGTACGAATTTTCCAATGTGGACTTCTTCCCAAGTTTTTCGCTCTCCGAAAATTTGCCGCATATCCCCTGGAACGTATAATCGTGACTTTTTATGATGAAAAACTGAACCGGGGTGTCGAGAGCTTCAATTTCATCTTCTGAAAATTTTCCTGCGATTCTTCTCGTGCCGTTAACAAATTTTTTTGGCGGAAATAGACGAGTTTTGCGGAAAATGAGATTTGCTACTTGATTGTATATGCCCATTTTGGCGACGAACTCGATAACGAACGATATGACAATAGCGTAGTTGATTCAACGGCTTCGTGTTCGTTACGCATTTTTACGTAGAAAGAGCGTCATGGAATTAATTTAGCAAATACTTCACTTTTCATCCCGAAAAAACGGTAAGCCTATAGCCTTAGAGTTTTCTCAAAATTTGAGATGAAGATTTAGAATTTTTTTCATGGACTTTTCGATGTCATTCCTATGTATTTTCATCTCAGGAATCGGAATCCGCAATCTAAATAATTCTATCTATGAAATTGATCAAGTTATCGCCAATTAATCGATCGAAGAAGTACAAAATCAAAGATATCTCGATGGGATTTGGTACAAGCTCAATCCATCGCAATATAAAAGATGACTCAACACGCAATAACTCTGCAATGCAGTTTAATATATTTTATTGACTTCTTTCTCTTCTGTTACAGATGGGAAATGACCAGCTCCAGAAAATCTCTACCCTGCGTTAAGGAATCAAGACTCATAAGTGCATCTGTATGATTGTTTATTAGAATACCGAATGATGAACCAAACATTCATAATGTAGACATAGATTACGTATTTTCTGTATGATCTAGAATTCTCATTCGATGAAAACCCTCTGTGAATTTTTATTGTAACACAATCATTGTAAACGAATACTTCTTTATATGAATAAATCAATATTATTCCTAATGATGTGTTAAAATTTGTTGACAATCTATCAACGTAGAGCTCTCTAGAAGTCATAGTCTGATGAACTAGGTAATGTCTGCATCATAACTTGCAGGAGTAGGATTGAATACAAAGAATTAAAGGCATGCACCCGATCCGGCACCCGGTCTCGGAACACCTCCTCGGGTATCCTGTTCTCCTGATACCCAGGAAATTTTTCGGCTAAAATTGAGAATTCCGAAATACCTCCTCGATTTTCTGTTCTCCTGATACCAAAAAGAAAAAAAAAAAATTTCGAAAGAGATTCTATACACAGGAACAAATGCATACACAAGATCAGGCACCCGGTCTCGGAATACCTCCTCGGGTATCCTGTTCTCCTGATACCCAGGAAATTTTTCGGCTATAATTTGGAATTCCGAAATACCTCCTCGATTTTCTGTTCTCCTGATACCGAAAAAAAAAAAAAAAATTCCGAAAGAGATTCTATACACAGGAACGATTGCATACACAGGATCAGGCACCCGGTCTCTGAATACCTCCTCCGGTATCCTGTTCTCCTGATACCTAGGAAATTTTTCGGCTAAAATTTAGAATTCCGAAATACCTCCTCGATTTTCTGTTCTCCTGATACCAAAAAAAAAAAAAAAAATTCCGAAAGAGATTCTATACAAAGGAACGAATGCATACACAGGATCAGGCACCCGGTCTCGGAATACCTCCTCGGGTATCCTGTTCTCCTGATACCTAGGAAATTTTTTGGCTAAAATTTAGAATTCCGAAATACCTCCTCGATTTTCTGTTCTCCTGATACCAAAAAAAAAAAAAAAAAATTTCGAAAGAGGTTCTATACACAGGAACGAATGCATACACAGGATCAGGCACCCGGTCTCGGAATACCTCCTCGGGTATCCTGTTCTCCTGATACCCAGGAAATTTTTCGGCTAAAATTTGGAATTCCGAAATACCTCCTCGATTTTCTGTTCTCCTGATACCAAAAAAAAAAAAAATTCCGAAAGAGATTCTATACACAGGAACGAATGCATACACAGGATCAGGCACCCGGTCTCGGAATACCTCCTCGGGTATCCTGTTCTCCTGATACCTAGGAAATTTTTCAGCTAAAATTTAGAATTCCGAAATACCTCCTCGGTTTTCTGTTCTCCTGATACCAAAAAAAAAAAAAAAATTCCGAAAGAGATTCTATACACAGGAACGAATGCATACACAGGATCAGGCACCCGGTCTCGGAATACCTCCTCGGGTATCCTGTTCTCCTGATACCTAGGAAATTTTTCAGCTAAAATTTAGAATTCCGAAATACCTCCTCGGTTTTCTGTTCTCCTGATACCAAAAAAAAAAAAAAAATTCCGAAAGAGATTCTATACACAGGAACGAATGCATACACAGGATCAGGCACCCGGTCTCGGAATACCTCCTCCGGTATCCTGTTCTCCTGATACCTAGGAAATTTTTCGGCTAAAATTTGGAATTCCGAAATACCTCCTCGATTTTCTGTTCTCCTGATACCAAAAAAAAAAAAAAAAATTCCGAAAGAAAATCTATACGAAGGAACGAATGCATACACAGGATCAGGCACCCGGTCTCGGAATACCTCCTCGGGTATCCTGTTCTCCTGATACCCAGGAAATTTTTCGGCTAAAATTTGGAATTCCGGAATACCTCCTCGATTTTCTGTTCTCCTGATACCAAAAAAAAAAAAAAAAAATTTCGAAAGAGGTTCTATACACAGGAACGAATGCATACACAGGATCAGGCACCCGGTCTCGGAATACCTCCTCGGGTATCCTGTTCTCCTGATACCCAGGGAATTTTTCGGCTGAAATTTGGAATTCCGAAATACCTCCTCGATTTTCTGTTCTCCTGATACCAAAGAAAAAAAAAAAAAATTCCGAAAGAGATTCTATACAAAAGAACGAATGCATACACAGGATCAGGCACCCGGTCTCGGAATACCTCCTCCGGTATCCTGTTCTCCTGATACCTAGGAAATTTTTCGGCTAAAATTTAGAATTCCGAAATACCCCCTCGGTTTTCTGTTCTCCTGATACCAAAAAAAAAAAAAAAATTCCGAAAGAGATTCTATACACAGGAACGAATGCATACACAGGATCAGGCACCCGGTCTCGGAATACCTCCTCCGGTATCCTGTTCTCCTGATACCTAGGAAATTTTTCGGCTAAAATTTGGAATTCCGAAATACCTCCTCGATTTTCTGTTCTCCTGATACCAAAAAAAAAAAAAAAATTCCGAAAGAGATTCTATACGAAGGAACGAATGCATACACAGGATCAGGCACCCGGTCTCGGAATACCTCCTCGGGTATCCTGTTCTCCTGATACCTAGGAAATTTTTCGGCTAAAATTTGGAATTCCGGAATACCTCCTCGATTTTCTGTTCTCCTGATACCAAAAAAAAAAAAAAAAAATTTCGAAAGAGGTTCTATACACAGAAACGAATGCATACACAGGATCAGGCACCCGGTCTCGGAATACCTCCTCGGGTATCCTGTTCTCCTGATACCCAGGAAATTTTTCGGCTGAAATTTGGAATTCCGAAATACCTCCTCGATTTTCTGTTCTCCTGATACCAAAAAAAAAAAAAAAAATTCCGAAAGAGATTCTATACAAAGGAACGAATGCATACACAGGATCAGGCACCCGGTCTCGGAATACCTCCTCGGGTATCCTGTTCTCCTGATACCTAGGAAATTTTCCAGCTAAAATTTGGAATTCCGAAATACCTCCTCGATTTTCTGTTCTCCTGATACCAAAAAAAAAAAAAAAAATTTCGAAAGAGGTTCTATACACAGGAACGAATGCATACACAGGATCAGGCACCCGGTCTCGGAATACCTCCTCGGGTATCCTGTTCTCCTGATACCCAGGAAATTTTTCGGCTAAAATTTAGAATTCCGAAATACCTCCTCGATTTTCTGTTCTCCTGATACCAAAAAAAAAAAAAAAAAATTCCGAAAGAGATTCTATACAAAGGAACGAATGCATACACAGGATCAGGCACCCGGTCTCGGAATACCTCCTCGGGTATCCTGTTCTCCTGATACCTAGGAAATTTTTCGGCTAAAATTTGAAATTCCGAAATACCTCCTCGATTTTCTGTTCTCCTGATACCAAAAAAAAAAAAAAAAATTCCGAAAGAAAATCTATACGAAGGAACGAATGCATACACAGGATCAGGCACCCGGTCTCGGAATACCTCCTCGGGTATCCTGTTCTCCTGATACCCAGGAAATTTTTCGGCTAAAATTTGGAATTCCGGAATACCTCCTCGATTTTCTGTTCTCCTGATACCAAAAAAAAAAAAAAAAAATTTCGAAAGAGGTTCTATACACAGGATCAGGCACCCGGTCTCGGAATACCTCCTCGGGTATCCTGTTCTCCTGATACCCAGGGAATTTTTCGGCTGAAATTTGGAATTCCGAAATACCTCCTCGATTTTCTGTTCTCCTGATACCAAAGAAAAAAAAAAAAAATTCCGAAAGAGATTCTATACAAAAGAACGAATGCATACACAGGATCAGGCACCCGGTCTCGGAATACCTCCTCCGGTATCCTGTTCTCCTGATACCTAGGAAATTTTTCGGCTGAAATTTAGAATTCCGAAATACCCCCTCGGTTTTCTGTTCTCCTGATACCAAAAAAAAAAAAAAAATTCCGAAAGAGATTCTATACACAGGAACGAATGCATACACAGGATCAGGCACCCGGTCTCGGAATACCTCCTCCGGTATCCTGTTCTCCTGATACCTAGGAAATTTTTCGGCTAAAATTTGGAATTCCGAAATACCTCCTCGATTTTCTGTTCTCCTGATACCAAAAAAAAAAAAAAAATTCCGAAAGAGATTCTATACGAAGGAACGAATGCATACACAGGATCAGGCACCCGGTCTCGGAATACCTCCTCGGGTATCCTGTTCTCCTGATACCTAGGAAATTTTTCGGCTAAAATTTGGAATTCCGGAATACCTCCTCGATTTTCTGTTCTCCTGATACCAAAAAAAAAAAAAAAAAATTTCGAAAGAGGTTCTATACACAGAAACGAATGCATACACAGGATCAGGCACCCGGTCTCGGAATACCTCCTCGGGTATCCTGTTCTCCTGATACCCAGGAAATTTTTCGGCTGAAATTTGGAATTCCGAAATACCTCCTCGATTTTCTGTTCTCCTGATACCAAAAAAAAAAAAAAAATTCCGAAAGAGATTCTATACAAAGGAACGAATGCATACACAGGATCAGGCACCCGGTCTCGGAATACCTCCTCGGGTATCCTGTTCTCCTGATACCTAGGAAATTTTCCAGCTAAAATTTGGAATTCCGAAATACCTCCTCGATTTTCTGTTCTCCTGATACCAAAAAAAAAAAAAAAAATTTCGAGAGAGGTTCTATACACAGGAACGAATGCATACACAGGATCAGGCACCCGGTCTCGGAATACCTCCTCGGGTATCCTGTTCTCCTGATACCCAGGAAATTTTTCGGCTAAAATTTAGAATTCCGAAATACCTCCTCGATTTTCTGTTCTCCTGATACCAAAAAAAAAAAAAAAAAATTCCGAAAGAGATTCTATACAAAGGAACGAATGCATACACAGGATCAGGCACCCGGTCTCGGAATACCTCCTCGGGTATCCTGTTCTCCTGATACCTAGGAAATTTTTCGGCTAAAATTTGGAATTCCGAAATACCTCCTCGATTTTCTGTTCTCCTGATACTGAAAAAAAAAAAAAAAATTCCGAAAGAGATTCTATACACAGGAACGAATGCATACACAGGATCAGGCACCCGGTCTCGGAATACCTCCTCGGGTATCCTGTTCTCCTGATACCCAGGAAATTTTTCGGCTAAAATTTGGAATTCCGAAATACCTCCTCGATTTTCTGTTCTCCTGATACTGAAAAAAAAAAAAAAAATTCCGAAAGAGATTCTATACACAGGAACGAATGCATACACAGGATCAGGCACCCGGTCTCGGAATACCTCCTCGGGTATCCTGTTCTCCTGATACCCAGGAAATTTTTCGGCTAAAATTTGGAATTCCGAAATACCTCCTCGATTTTCTGTTCTCCTGAAACCAAAAAAAAAAAATTCCGAAAGAGATTTTATACAAAGGAACGAATGCATACACAGGATCAGGCACCCGGTCTCGGAATACCTCCTCGGGTATCCTGTTCTCCTGATACCTAGGAAATTTTTCGGCTAAAATTTAGAATTCCGAAATACCTCCTCGGTTTTCTGTTCTCCTGATACCAAAAAAAAAAAAAAAATTCCGAAAGAGATTCTATTCACAGGAACGAATGCATACACAGGATCAGGCACCCGGTCTCGGAATACCTCCTCCGGTATCCTGTTCTCCTGATACCTAGGAAATTTTTCGGCTAAAATTTGGAATTCCGAAATACCTCCTCGATTTTCTGTTCTCCTGATACCAAAAAAAAAAAAAAAAATTCCGAAAGAAAATCTATACGAAGGAACGAATGCATACACAGGATCAGGCACCCGGTCTCGGAATACCTCCTCGGGTATCCTGTTCTCCTGATACCTAGGAAATTTTTCGGCTAAAATTTGGAATTCCGGAATACCTCCTCGATTTTCTGTTCTCCTGATACCAAAAAAAAAAAAAAAATTTCGAAAGAGGTTCTATACACAGAAACGAATGCATACACAGGATCAGGCACCCGGTCTCGGAATACCTCCTCGGGTATCCTGTTCTCCTGATACCCAGGGAATTTTTCGGCTGAAATTTGGAATTCCGAAATACCTCCTCGATTTTCTGTTCTCCTGATACCGAAGAAAAAAAAAAAAAATTCCGAAAGAGATTCTATACAAAAGAACGAATGCATACACAGGATCAGGCACCCGGTTTCGGAATACCTCCTCCGGTATCCTGTTCTCCTGATACCTAGGAAATTTTTCGGCTAAAATTTAGAATTCCGAAATACCCCCTCGGTTTTCTGTTCTCCTGATACCAAAAAAAAAAAAAAAATTTCGAAAGAGATTCTATACACAGGAACGAATGCATACACAGGATCAGGCACCCGGTTTCGGAATACCTCCTCCGGTATCCTGTTCTCCTGATACCTAGGAAATTTTTCGGCTAAAATTTGGAATTCCGAAATACCTCCTCGATTTTCTGTTCTCCTGATACCAAAAAAAAAAAAAAAATTCCGAAAGAGATTCTATACGAAGGAACGAATGCATACACAGGATCAGGCACCCGGTCTCGGAATACCTCCTCGGGTATCCTGTTCTCCTGATACCTAGAAAATTTTTCGGCTAAAATTTGGAATTCCGGAATACCTCCTCGATTTTCTGTTCTCCTGATACCAAGAAAAAAAAAAAAAATTTCGAAAGAGGTTCTATACACAGAAACGAATGCATACACAGGATCAGGCACCCGGTCTCGGAATACCTCCTCGGGTATCCTGTTCTCCTGATACCCAGGAAATTTTTCGGCTGAAATTTGGAATTCCGAAATACCTCCTCGATTTTCTGTTCTCCTGATACCAAAAAAAAAAAAAAAAATTCCGAAAGAGATTCTATACAAAGGAACGAATGCATACACAGGATCAGGCACCCGGTCTCGGAATACCTCCTCGGGTATCCTGTTCTCCTGATACCTAGGAAATTTTCCAGCTAAAATTTGGAATTCCGAAATACCTCCTCGATTTTCTGTTCTCCTGATACCAAAAAAAAAAAAAAAAATTTCGAAAGAGGTTCTATACACAGGAACGAATGCATACACAGGATCAGGCACCCGGTCTCGGAATACCTCCTCGGGTATCCTGTTCTCCTGATACCCAGGAAATTTTTCGGCTAAAATTTAGAATTCCGAAATACCTCCTCGATTTTCTGTTCTCCTGATACCAAAAAAAAAAAAAAAAATTCCGAAAGAGATTCTATACACAGGAACGAATGCATACACAGGATCAGGCACCCGGTCTCGGAATACCTCCTCGGGTATCCTGTTCTCCTGATACCTAGGAAATTTTTCGGCTAAAATTTAGAATTCCGAAATACCTCCTCGATTTTCTGTTCTCCTGATACCAAAAAAAAAAAATTCCGAAAGAGATTCTATACACAGGAACGAATGCATACACAGGATCAGGCACCCGGTCTCGGAATACCTCCTCGGGTATCCTGTTCTCCTGATACCTAGGAAATTTTTCGGCTAAAATTTAGAATCCCGAAATACCTCCTCGGTTTTCTGTTCTCCTGATACCAAAAAAAAAAAAAAAATTCCGAAAGAGATTCTATACACAGGAACGAATGCATACACAGGATCAGGCACCCGGTTTCGGAATACCTCCTCCGGTATCCTGTTCTCCTGATACCTAGGAAATTTTTCGGCTAAAATTTGGAATTCCGAAATACCTCCTCGATTTTCTGTTTTCCTGATACCAAAAAAAAAAAAAAAAATTCCGAAAGAGATTTTATACGAAGGAACGAATGCATACACAGGATCAGGCACCCGGTCTCGGAATACCTCCTCGGGTATCCTGTTCTCCTGATACCCAGGAAATTTTTCGGCTGAAATTTGGAATTCCGAAATACCTCCTCGATTTTCTGTTCTCCTGATACCAAAAAAAAAAAAAAATTCCGAAAGAGATTCTATACACAGGAACGAATGCATACACAGGATCAGGCACCCGGTCTCGGAATACCTCCTCGGGTATCCTGTTCTCCTGATACCTAGAAAATTTTTCGGCTAAAATTTAGAATTCCGAAATACCTCCTCGATTTTCTGTTCTCCTGATACCAAAAAAAAAAAATTCCGAAAGAGATTCTATACACAGGAACGAATGCATACACAGGATCAGGCACCCGGTCTCGGAATACCTCCTCGGGTATCCTGTTCTCCTGATACCTAGGAAATTTTTCGGCTAAAATTTAGAATTCCGAAATACCTCCTCGGTTTTCTGTTCTCCTGATACTAAAAAAAAAAAAAAAAATTCCGAAAGAGATTCTATACACAGGAACGAATGCATACACAGGATCAGGCACCCGGTCTCGGAATACCTCCTCCGGTATCCTGTTCTCCTGATACCTAGGAAATTTTTCGGCTAAAATTTGGAATTCCGAAATACCTCCTCGATTTTCTGTTCTCCTGATACCAAAAAAAAAAAAAAAAATTCCGAAAGAAAATCTATACGAAGGAACGAATGCATACACAGGATCAGGCACCCGGTCTCGGAATACCTCCTCGGGTATCCTGTTCTCCTGATACCTAGGAAATTTTTCGGCTAAAATTTGGAATTCCGGAATACCTCCTCGATTTTCTGTTCTCCTGATACCAAAAAAAAAAAAAAAAATTTCGAAAGAGGTTCTATACACAGGAACGAATGCATACACAGGATCAGGCACCCGGTCTCGGAATACCTCCTCCGGTATCCTGTTCTCCTGATACCTAGGAAATTTTTCGGCTAAAATTTGGAATTCCGAAATACCTCCTCGATTTTCTGTTCTCCTGATACCAAAAAAAAAAAAAAAATTCTGAAAGAGATTCTATACGAAGGAACGAATGCATACACAGGATCAGGCACCCGGTCTCGGAATACCTCCTCGGGTATCCTGTTCTCCTGATACCTAGGAAATTTTTCGGCTAAAATTTGGAATTCCGGAATACCTCCTCGATTTTCTGTTCTCCTGATACCAAAGAAAAAAAAAAAAATTTCGAAAGAGGTTCTATACACAGAAACGAATGCATACACAGGATCAGGCACCCGGTCTCGGAATACCTCCTCGGGTATCCTGTTCTCCTGATACCCAGGAAATTTTTCGGCTGAAATTTGGAATTCCGAAATACCTCCTCGATTTTCTGTTCTCCTGATACCAAAAAAAAAAAAAAAAAATTCCGAAAGAGATTCTATACAAAGGAACGAATGCATACACAGGATCAGGCACCCGGTCTCGGAATACCTCCTCGGGTATCCTGTTCTCCTGATACCTAGGAAATTTTTCGGCTAAAATTCGGAATTCCGAAATACCTCCTCGATTTTCTGTTCTCCTGATACCAAAAAAAAAAATTCCGAAAGAGATTCTATACACAGGAACGAATGCATACACAGGATCAGGCACCCGGTCTCGGAATACCTCCTCGGGTATCCTGTTCTCCTGATACCCAGGAAATTTTTCGGCTAAAATTTGGAATTCCGAAATACCTCCTCGACTTTCTGTT
The DNA here is from genome assembly GCF_917208135.1 of Athalia rosae. NCBI lineage: Eukaryota > Metazoa > Arthropoda > Insecta > Hymenoptera > Athaliidae > Athalia > Athalia rosae. The sequence goes on from NC_064033.1 coordinate 4,188,622, forward strand.
CTCCTGATACTGAAAAAAAAAAAAAAAATTCCGAAAGAGATTCTATACACAGGAACGAATGCATACACAGGATCAGGCACCCGGTCTCGGAATACCTCTTCGGGTATCCTGTTCTCCTGATACCTAGGAAATTTTTCGGCTAAAATTTAGAATTCCGAAATACCTCCTCGATTTTCTGTTCTCCTGATACCAAAAAAAAAAAAAAAAAATTCCGAAAGAGATTCTATACACAGGAACAAATGCATACACAGGATCAGGCACCCGGTCTCGGAATACCTCCTCGGGTATCCTGTTCTCCTGATACCTAGGAAATTTTTCGGCTAAAATTTAGAATTCCGAAATACCTCCTCGATTTTCTGTTCTCCTGATACCAAAAAAAAAAAAAAAAAATTCCGAAAGAGATTCTATACACAGGAACGAATGCATACACAGGATCAGGCACCCGGTCTCGGAATACCTCCTCGGGTATCCTGTTCTCCTGATACCCAGGAAATTTTTCGGCTAAAATCTAGAATTCCGAAATACCTCCTCGATTTTCTGTTCTCCTGATACCAAAAAAAAAAAAAAAAATTCCGAAAGAGATTCTATACACAGGAACGAATGCATACACAGGATCAGGCACCCGGTCTCGGAATACCTCCTCGGGTATCCTGTTCTCCTGATACCTAGGAAATTTTTCGGCTAAAATTTAGAATTCCGAAATACCTCCTCGATTTTCTGTTCTCCTGATACCAAAAAAAAAAAAAAAAAATTCCGAAAGAGATTCTATACACAGGAACGAATGCATACACAGGATCAGGCACCCGGTCTCGGAATACCTCCTCGGGTATCCTGTTCTCCCGATACCTAGAAAATTTTTCGGCTTAAATTTGGAATTCCGAAATACCTCCTCGATTTTCTGTTCTCCTGATACCAAAAAAAAAAAATTCCGAAAGAGATTCTATACACAGGAACGAATGCATACACAGGATCAGGCACCCGGTCTCGGAATACCTCCTCGGGTATCCTGTTCTCCTGATACCTAGGAAATTTTTCGGCTAAAATTTAGAATTCCGAAATACCTCCTCGATTTTCTGTTCTCCTGATACCAAAAAAAAAAAAAAAAAATTTCGAAAGAGATTTTATACAAAGGAACGAATGCATACACAGGATCAGGCACCCGGTCTCGGAATACCTCCTCGGGTATCCTGTTCTCCTGATACCCAGGAAATTTTCCGGCTAAAATTTAGAATTCCGAAATACCTCCTCGATTTTCTGTTCTCCTGATACCAAAAAAAAAAAAAAAAATTTCGAAAGAGGTTCTATACACAGGAACGAATGCATACACAGGATCAGGCACCCGGTCTCGGAATACCTCCTCGGGTATCCTGTTCTCCTGATACCCAGGAAATTTTTCGGCTAAAATTTAGAATTCCGAAATACCTCCTCGATTTTCTGTTCTCCTGATACCAAAAAAAAAAAAAAAAAATTCCGAAAGAGATTCTATACAAAGGAACGAATGCATACACAGGATCAGGCACCCGGTCTCGGAATACCTCCTCGGGTATCCTGTTCTCCTGATACCTAGGAAATTTTTCGGCTAAAATTTAGAATTCCGAAATACCTCCTCGATTTTCTGTTCTCCTGATACCAAAAAAAAAAAAAAAAAATTCCGAAAGAGATTCTATACACAGGAACGAATGCATACACAGGATCAGGCACCCGGTCTCGGAATACCTCCTCGGGTATCCTGTTCTCCTGATACCCAGGAAATTTTTCGGCTAAAATCTAGAATTCCGAAATACCTCCTCGATTTTCTGTTCTCCTGATACCAAAAAAAAAAAAAAAAATTCCGAAAGAGATTCTATACACAGGAACGAATGCATACACAGGATCAGGCACCCGGTCTCGGAATACCTCCTCGGGTATCCTGTTCTCCTGATACCTAGGAAATTTTTCGGCTAAAATTTAGAATTCCGAAATACCTCCTTGATTTTCTGTTCTCCTGATACCAAAAAAAAAAAAAAAAATTCCGAAAGAGATTCTATACACAGGAACGAATGCATACACAGGATCAGGCACCCGGTCTCGGAATACCTCCTCGGGTATCCTGTTCTCCCGATACCTAGAACATTTTTCGGCTTAAATTTGGAATTCCGAAATACCTCCTCGATTTTCTGTTCTCCTGATACCAAAAAAAAAAAATTCCGAAAGAGATTCTATACACAGGAACGAATGCATACACAGGATCAGGCACCCGGTCTCGGAATACCTCCTCGGGTATCCTGTTCTCCTGATACCTAGGAAATTTTTCGGCTAAAATTTAGAATTCCGAAATACCTCCTCGATTTTCTGTTCTCCTGATACCAAAAAAAAAAAATTTCGAAAGAGATTTTATACAAAGGAACGAATGCATACACAGGATCAGGCACCCGGTCTCGGAATACCTCCTCGGGTATCCTGTTCTCCTGATACCCAGGAAATTTTCCGGCTAAAATTTAGAATTCCGAAATACCTCCTCGATTTTCTGTTCTCCTGATACTCATCAAATATCTTGGCCTCAATTGTAAACTCCGGAAACGCTGTTTTCAAGCTAGAAATCATTCTTTCTCTCTTGTGTCTACGATTCATTGAAATAAATAAATACATGGGCAGGCTTATGGTCTGTTCTGCAAAGAATCAGTCGCTTTCTCTATCAGACTCAAAAGAATCATGGAGGATTGAATGCATGCACATGATAAGGCACTAAGTTTCGGACCACCTCCTCGGGTTTCCTCTTCTCCTGATACAAATCTTCACTTTTCGGCCAACTTTTAATTTTCAGGGCCGGTATTCTAGAGCTTCGCATTATCTCTTCCGGTTCGAGTGAAAGCATGAACGAATGACTGAATGCACATGCAGGCATATGCTGAGTCTTGCAAGGAATCAGTTTCTCTCTCAATGATTCTAGGATATTAGTGGATTTGGCGTGTAGGGGTGGGATTGATGGTATTCGAACAATCTTGTACTCAAAGTCGTCAGATATATTGATAAATTAAAGGTCACAAATACATGTTTGTACATCGTCATACATGTTATGGATCCATTTCTACAGATATATTCATTGCTTCGTTATTACAATATAACTTTCAATAGTCACATCAAAGTAATGATTTCATAGTTATAAAGAAAATATGCACACAGTACGATTCAACCCATATAATAACTTAATTAGAGCAATTATCCACTCTGCATGTATGATGATTGGCTTCGTCGCATCTTTCCTGGCCCCTGACAGGCAACTGAGGACGTGCAAGCGAAGTTACATACACAGAAATTGGTTGATCATCCTCCGCTAAGGACTCTGCGAATCAAATCTTCGAGTTAAAGTGGAGGTGGTTATTCTTCCTCCAGTACAACTTCATCGCTGCAGTCTCCTTTGTTGATTCGAGCATCCTTGTGTACGAAATAACAATCTAAAGCCAAAATAAAGATCGTGCTTATAGTTTTCATAAAAGACACTGTTATTTTCATACAACACCTTGCTCACCTCCTACTCGTTTTGCTGTGGCGCCTACAATTATGGTCTATGCATATACACGGCAGTATTATGATCCCAGTTATCCTTTGAGAGCCGAATCAAGAGCCAAACATCTTTCCCGTACCTTCAATCAGAAGCAGTAAGATTCTCCTCGCTCCCATTTACCTCTTAGATCCTCTTTAGTCCGCTATCAAACTTTTAGTGCGGCAAGAAATTTCGACAGGTGCACCCAAACTTTCTGCCGGTGCTTTATATTAAATTTTTACCAACATTTTTTTACCTCATCTATCCATTACCAGTCTGATTTCAAATTATCCATATTTTACCCTAAGAATATATTTTTCTCTCGATTGACGTCTGAATGCCCGGTAGAAATTTGTTTTTTATTTTCCAAAAATTGTATAAAAAATTTGATGAATCTTTATAATGCTCGTTGAATACTGAGCAGGAATTAAAATCCGATCGTTATTCCATAAATGATTAGTGTACTATGATCGTTAACAAATTCTTGCTAGCTGTTTCATTAGAATCAGATATTATTCTCAATCGGATGAGGTAAACTGACAGGTATTGAAAATGTATAAGACGGTCATCAAAATTTTTTCATCAAAAAGCTAAAAAAGGGAACAAAAAGAAAAAGAAAAACACCTCAGAGTTTAGAGTTGACCGTTAATCCAAATTTACCTCATGCAAATTGGCACATGGTTATTTAAACGTCAAAGAATCAATCTATCATCGTCAGGAACCAAGTTATTTAAATCGAAATCAATTGAAAAAGAATCAAAAAAAAAAATAAAATATTGTAATACGCGCAAATGTGATATCTTCATTGTGGTTTTTTTTTTCTAAATATTTTTAGTCTCTCGCTAAAAAAAAGAAAGAAAAAAAAATAACAAAGAATTCGACGAAGCTAGATCCGATAATAATTGAAGCATGAAATCAAACGCGGAAGTCAAGGTCAAAATTATTGAGCGTTGTACCAAGTTGCTTCAATTAGCCGGGTACAGACCGTGCGTCTTCCAAGGTGACTCGAGGTTGCAACCGTCTCCTTCGAACGCGTCGACTTCTGGATCGTACGGAGATAAATGATGAAAAAAATAATCACAGAAATTCGACAGCCCAGCGATCACGCGCGTCGAGCAACGAACGATATTTCCTCGTCGATTTCACGCGTGTATACGGATGTCAAATCGAAACGGCAAGAAAAAAAAAAAGAAAAAAATACCATTCAACCAACGGCGACACACGAATGTACGTACATAAGAAAAACGAACGGTCCTCCCCACTGTTATGGGGACCACCGCTGATGGCGTGAAGTGCATGGAGATGTGCCGACAATATTAAAAGACAATAGGTGGCACAGGTATGCCGATAGGCGATATTCGGAACGAGTATAGGTACATCGATACACCTGCTGTACAATAAACTAGCGCGCGCACATCTTAACAGTGTCATCTTAATTGAGCGTTAATTTATCGAACTAGTTAATCGGGATGGTTGAAAAATCGAAGTAGAATAAAATAAAGACAATGACAAAAAATAACTGAACAATTTCGTGAGTTCGACGTTTTCTTTTTTCTTCTCTCTCTATTTTACGCCGTCAATTGATATGGTGCGTAGTCGTTCGCTGTATGGAATACGTGCATGAAGTACGTTTGGGATACACGCTCATCGGTATGATAATTTTGAAAGGTTCGAAAAAAGTGATGGATTATAAAAATTTTTCAATACAACTTCCCAACCCGACGCGAAAAGGAAATAGAAAAAACGCTTATCAATTACAATCGCTCGTTCCGCGGCCGTTAATTATCGCAAATTTAAAACATCTCGGAGGATTTTGAACCGATAGATTTTTTTTTTCACTATTTCCTCTTCTCCTTGTTTTTTTTCAGGATTATTTTCAACCACACCGGATAATGGTCCAGTAAATTATTCTCACCCATCGTTGAGGGGGGTGTGTATACACGTAACGTGTATATATATATAATTTTGTGATTTTTTTTTTTACGCAAGTATATCGATGGAGGGGCGATATATAAAAGTTTGAGGCATCCGCGTGGTGGAATCAGAAGTGGCGGCACGTGTATCACAGTAGCATGGGTTATTTTGTAATTGTTAATAAATAATAATATAGAAAGAAGGAGAAAAGAAAAATAATTTTCGATCAACTAAAAGTTCTCTTACTTTTATCATAAACGTATTCAATTATGTCGTATTCGATTCGCGGTATTCGTTACAAGTGACGTACGAAAAAAAAAAAAACGAAAATATTAAAAAAAAAAATAAAGGAAAAAGAAACGATATAAACGAACTGATTTATATTATTCGACGTATATATATATATTATAGAATCGTAGATTTCTGTTAAAGGAAAAGACGAGAGAGAGAAAATAAGAAGAATGAAAAATATGTTGTACAACGTGAGTGCTGTATAAACACATTAAATAAATATAGATCATTTTCTTATCGAGAGAAAGTAAGAAATCAATATAAAAAAAAAATATAAAGTGGAGGTTTAACGATCCGAATTAAGGATGATCGATATACCGTGCACTGTATGCGTATGCGTATCGGTGAAGGTGGTGGGATTATATTTGTCGAGAAAATTGTTTTCCCAAAACTTTTCGTTTACTTTTTATTCAATCGTTTTTTTTTTTTTTTTTTTTTTTTTTTTTTTTTGTTTCTCTTCCTACCTGATCGAGGCAAGTGCAATTGCTATAAATAAATTTCACGCCCGTACCGAGCGTAGTTATTGGTATTCCGCGAGCTCTTCATTCTTCCTTGTAAATTTATCGTCACGACTTTTTCCTGGATCGAAATAACACATCGTCTACATCGTTGTATCGAATTCGTTGACGAAAAAAGATGTGAAATTTTTATCGTCCATCAAAATCAATTGGAACGTCAAATGTGTAACAAGTTTTCGATAATCGCGCGCAGATTACGCAACGATTAAACACTTCTAAAATCAAGTCACTCGGTCAAGTTTGTAGTTTGTTTTTTTTTTTTCTTTTTTTTTATTAAAAGTTGTTGGGTTACAGATAAAAATAAGATCACCCTGAGGATATCCAGTTTTTTTTCGATCAATATTCAAATCAGCCGATCGATTCGTAAATTTTTATTACATCACAATATTAACGAAGGAATGAATGAAACGAAACGAGGGATAAATCAACACGGAATTTTATTAACTCGGTTGTATACTTACAGTGGGAATTCAGCCAGGGTGACGTTTGGGCGATCGCGGCGGTATTCGCGATATTTTACGCGATCTACTCGTTGAACGATTATTTCAGGATCGTCAGATTCGTATTGACTTTGGGCGGTCCGCCGACTATCCCGTTGATAGGAAATGCCTACATAGTTGCCGACGAAACACGTGAGTCCACAGAGATCGTAGTATAAAAATGAAAACAAACAAAACGGAAGGACGTAAACACCCGGTTTATATTCACCTGTTTTCTGTCTCGCTCGTTACCAGTGATGCACCAAATGTCGCACACCGCCTACAACCAATACGGTCCGATATTCAGAATTTGGATGACAGCCTTTCCGGCGGTGGTGTTATTCGAACCCGCTGACATTCAGGTGGTGTTGAGCAGCAGCAAACACCTGAAAAAGACCTTCATTTACCGTATGCTTCACAATTTTATTGGCGACGGATTGATAACCAGCGAATCGGATCGATGGAAGACCCACAGGAAGCTCCTTCAGCCGGCGTTTCATCTTCAGATATTAGAGAGATTCACAAATTCATTCGCCGAGTGCGCCGATCACCTGGTAAACCAAATCGATAATTCCGTTAAGGAGAACGTCAACCTTACGAAATTCGTCAACGATTCCGTAATTAATATTCTAAACGGTGAGCGTTACGCTACGTCTTTTCAAAGATTGCGATTGAAAGGAAATGAAAAAAAAAAAAAACAAGAAATATTTATCCATTATATATTAAAAAAAAAATCAAAAAAAAAAAAAAAAAATCAATCAAAAATTATTCGCAGAAACTGTACTCGGGGTGACATTGGCGTCGAAGAAATTGAAGAAGGAGGACGAATCACCCTTCCGTAAGTAAGTAAATATCCCGCTTGATTTAGATCGTGCGAAGAGAGTTTTTTTCGTTTTTTTTTTAAATTTTCTGGGGAAGCGATTTTCTTCTAATTATATCGTTATTATTGTATTAAGACGACCTCGTTTCGTCATTCCGGTGATGACGGTTTGTCGCATTTTTAGTCCGTGTAACGTAGGTAAGACGTTAGGGTCCCCGTATACCCACACACCTATTATGTTACAATTATTTCGTAATAACTTTTCGCTAAATCTGAAGCTCACGTAGGTACGGTGATACAATAACCTGCATTAGGAATGCGATCGCGCTTACACTTTCCAACGGGTTATTCCCGACGACGCGTGTCGGTCGGTCCGAAAATTAAAGAAATGAAAGAGAAAAAATTCTAAGGGAAAATAACGAGAAAGAAGAATAAAAATAGAAGAATGAGAAAGAAAATAACAATTTAGCTAAATGAATGAATAAATAATTCGGAGCAACGATAAAGTCGCGACAAAATAGACGTGTATATTCACATGGGACGTACGGACTTTCACTCCATGGTTATAACAGAGGCGGTACGTGAGCTTACGGTAATCTGGGACAGTGTCGTAATTTTGGAACACCTCGAAGTCCACTCTTACATGACAATACGGGTGAAAATATCGGAGTAGAAAAAAAATATCAAAGAGGAGAGTGGAGAGATGGAGATAGACAGATAGAGAGAGAGAGAGAGAAAAAAAGCGAACTCGCGGTCTACCGGAATCGCAGGTGAAAAATTTTGCGGTAAATTTTCTTTCAGGGGTCAGGTAATAGCGCCTTACCGCATAGTTCACCCTTGGCTACTGGTGAACTGGATATACGACAAGACCGCCTACGGACAACAGGAGAACGCTCATCAGGCTGAGCTTTTCGACATATGCAGAAAAATGATCGGCGAAAAACGGGAAGCGATGAGAAAACGTAGGTCGACCATCCTCGACGAGGATCGCGGCGACGACGACGCGACGAGGAAGACCTCGCTCTTGGAATTCATGGTCGAAGTAAGCGAGAAAAATCCAACCTTCGACGAGAACGACATCATCAACGAATGCTGCACCTTCATGCTGGCCGGTCAGGATTCCGTGGGTTCGGCGGTTGCCATAACAATTTTCCTGCTCGCCGCAAACCCCGAATGGCAGAACAAATGCGTACGAGAACTGACGGAAATATTCGGCGACGACCCCCGATCCCCGAACATCAAGGATCTCAAGGACATGCGATGCCTCGAGATGTGCATCAAGGAATCCCTGAGGTTGTACCCCAGCGTTCCGGCGTTCGCCAGAAAATTGGGGGAAGACACGAGAGTCGGTTGGTAACTTTGAAAAAAAAGCAAAAAAAAAAAAAAAAAAAAAACGGAGATACGAAATTCGCATCTCATTTTTGCTGTCTCCTTACGTCGAAAATTCCAGGCAAACACGTGATTCCGGCCGGTTGCGACGTCTTCGTTTCGCCCTACGCGACGCACAGATTGCCACATCATTTTCCGGATCCGCACACGTTCAATCCCGCGAGGTTCGATCCTCAATCGTCGGAAAAGAGACACCCTTACGCCTACATACCGTTCAGCGCCGGGCCGAGAAACTGCATAGGTAAATTGCTGCGATTGGTTTCTTTTTTTTATTATTTTTTCTTCCAGCTTCTGAAAAAGTTGAAAAACCGCGAGTCGTCGTTCGTAACGGACGATACGAATTGTTTGCAGGATACAAATTCGCAATGCTGGAGATGAAAGCGATGATCAGCGCGATACTGAGAAAGTTTCAGCTACACCCGGTACCGGGGAAGGAGGAAATTCGGCCAAAATTCCGACTGACCTTGAGGATCCAGGGTGGCCTGTGGGTCAACTTCAAAACGAGACCGGTATCGGTAACGAGCGAAATTTCGAACGACGCCATTTAGCGCACAGTGATATTTACTAATATTTTTTTTATATATATTGTGTGTACATATATATATATATATATATATATGACTCGTACGATAGTAAACCCGTAGAAGGTGCACAGTAATTAGATATATACATATTATGTATAGTATTGGAAAATGAAGAGGGAGGTATTTTATTGTAACGTCATTAGAATGTTTGAATGGTTGTTGTTGTTTTTTTTTTTTTACGTATGGTGTGGGAATTGAAAATTTATTCCCGTACAGCTGAGCAAATGTTGCGTGGTACATATTACGTACATACACATATATTTATATATATATATATATGTATGTGTGTGTGTACGTATACATATGTGCGTGTATTATTATCGGTGCTTCGGTATCACGTATGTCTCTACTACTTACCTATTTATATTCGGAAAGGATAAGTGTACAGTAAATAATAATTGAAAGTATTTCTGCGTAATTCTTCTTTCTACGCGTATATTTTCATCCCATCTATATGTATATTTATAGCACAACAGATCGCGGGTACATATATAAACGCGAATGTCTAGCTGCGATATCGAATGGAAAATAGAGAGAATTTCGATGCGAGGTAAAAAAAATTAGCATAAAGTTAAAAAGTACGCGTCGCGTTAATTTACATGGGTATCACCGATTTGATTGCCTTCCAATCGCGAACGAGGACTGACGATGATAAATACGGCCTTGTCTCGCGCGGGACGATCCGAGAAATCGTTTCTGTTCAATATCGTTTTCTCTGGCTCACGTGTCGTTCCCCACGATACGTGGTGTAACTAAATTTGAATTGTAATTAGTTAGTTACTTGAAACGGGTGGTATATATATTCGCGATTATTGCCAATTTCGCAACCATCCGAACGACTCCACCGTATAATACTCCGTATATTAACAGTATCATTTTTATGATGAATTTTTTACGAAACGTATTAATTAACAGTTTTTTATTCAACCGAGAGCACGGGACGGGATCCGGTAATCGTATAATGTGCATCAAATGACATGCCTATTAACAGCACGTAAAATCGTGAAAAACTTACCATCGACATCCATATTCAGTTATTTACTTGATTATTAATTCTCCTTTTATATCAGCTCTAAAAACCCACCAGAGTTCGGCCAATTTCGGCGTTACATTTATTCGTCTATCCTAATTTCTCCGAACGTCCATTCGCCTATATTCCTCGTCGAATTTGGCTTCGCTAACGAACGAGATCAGACGCGCTACCCGACGCTAAAGTATTCGTCACCTGATTACGGCGACCGCGTTGAAATTCGGCGGTGAAATCGTGAATCCGTTGACGCCGTCCAGGGAGGGTATAGTTTCGCCGTGGGGTGATTCGAATCGGAATTTTTGCAGCAGGCAACTGAGGAAAAGGAACAAACTGTTCCTCGCCAATTTTTCGCCCGGACATTTTCTGCGCCCTGAAATGTAGCGATATTAGAATTTGAAAATAAATTTTCGGAGGAATCGGGGAGAAGTCGAAAAAATAATGAAAAAGGAAAACCGTACCCGCGCTGAACGACATGACCCAGGGATCGTTTTGGAAGTTACCATTTTCGTCCAAGAATCTTTCGGGTCGAAAATTTTCCGGATCACCCCAGTGGGATTTGTCGTTGTGCACGCTGTGCAGATTCGGCAGTATTACGTAATTCTTCTTTATCTCGTAACCCAGGAGCTCGGTGTCCGCCATCGCCCGATGAGGTATGGTCGTAGGGCCGACGTTCGAAAGTCTGAATACCTCCGCGATCGTAGCGTTCAAATACGGCATCCTTGAAACGTTTGTATTGATTGCGAAAAAATTCAGTTTTTTTATTTTATTTTATTTTTTTTTCTATAAAGAAAGAATCCACGTTTCACCTATTTTGCATTTCCAACGTGGGCGGCGAATCCCTGCCGATCACTCGGTCGATTTCCTCGTGTATTTTTTCCTGAACCGTTTGATTAGCTACCAGGTAGAGTAGCCCGAAACCTACAGTGTTACTCGTAGTCTCAACGCCGGCCGTGAAAAGATCCTTGACGAGAGCGATCAGCTGGGGTTCTGAAAAAATTGGACCAAATTTTCTGAATCTCATTTTTCGTACGAGTCGCATCACCTCCGTTACACCTTCGCGAAGTTAAAACGCGCGTACCGTTGAACGATGACTCAGAATTCGGTGGTTGCGATTCGATTTCCGCAAGGTAAGCGTCTATCAGATCTCTGGGCTCTTCGGTCGATCCTTTTTTACGCGAAATTTTATGCTCGGCGACGAATTTCTTTCGATGTTATGGAAATGGAGAAGAAAAAAATTAATGAATATACGATTAAGATATCGTATGATAAAATGAAGGAAAAAAAAATTACGCAGAATATTCTTACTCCGAAAAAATCCCACAGTCTGTTCTGGCGTTCGTTTCTAGCGTTGAATCCGGAATAAACGGGAATGAGGTATCTCAAAAATGGAAAATAAGTTATGATTCCCCCCGAGACGTCCGAGTCCTTAAAAACGTCGTCTATCGTCTGCAACATTTCCTCGAGCCCAGCGTCTTCCTTTTCCTGATCGTACCTGGTAAACGCGAAGAGAAAGTTTTTTTTTTTTTCTCAAATCAATTAAACCGGAAGTCGTTCCGATCCGAATCGTTCACCTTATACCGGAGGTCAGACACCAGAGACTGTTGAGCACAGCGACGGTGGCGATTTTGTTCACGTTTCGAATAGTTCGCGATTTTGATTTTCTTTCTATAATTTTGACCAACGTCAGAGCCTCGTCGACGATCATGTTCTCCATGGTCCTTTTCCCGAAGCCGAATTCCCTCAGATTTTTCACGGCGAATCTGTCGTTGGGGGCAAAGAAAAAAAAAAAAATATACAAAAAGTTCGTTGATAGCGCGAAGACTAAGGCGAACCATCGGGCGATGATCGCCCACCTTCTCTGCTCCTTCCAGATCGTCCCGTCCGTGAATATGACGCCCCTACGGACGCCCTGTGTCCTGTGACGGAATATAAATCCGTCCGGACGTCCGTCGAATTCCTCCCTGTTCAGAATTTCCGTGACAGCTTCTTTCCCCGAGACGATTATCATCGGCTCGGAGAGACCCAATTTCAGGCCGACGATCGCCCCGTACGATTCGGCCAGTCTGTTCCACGCTCTGTAGTGGAATTTCGTCTCCTCGACGAGACGTTTGAGGTCGAGTATGTTGCCCACCAACGGCAGGCCCCTAGGGCCTACGGTGAAAAAAAAGATTCGTCATGGTTCGATTTGAAGAAAAAAAAAAAACAAACACTCTGTTTTCATTTCTCGCACCGTAGCACCCGTATCATTTTACCTGGCGGAAAACGTCCCCTCCCTTTCCGCCCGGTTATTAATTTTATCCCGAGGGCTATCAGGAGGCAGGTAACGGCCAACCACATGTCGAACTTGTCGTGATTTTCTTCCCTTTCTTCTCGCGCCACGTCGCTATCACTTTTTCCTTTTTGTTTTTTTTTTTTTTTTTATCCTCAGAGTCGAAGGTGCGTTTTATTTACCACACGTTTCGAACACGCGGAGTCACACGAGGGGAAGGTATATACACTCGAATGAATTTATTTCGATTGTTTAGCATATGAAAATATTCCTGGGTTAATCTAGTCGGTAAATAATCTTATACGTTTGAGATTAATCGCGAACGAATCAAGATTTTCAATTAATGGAAAAAGAGATTAAAAATTCTTTTCCGCAACATGCCATCCGGGGGTTAAGAAAAAAGGTCACAGATTTATGAATAAGCTGGATTCATAAGCGTCACACAGCGAATTAATTATTGTTATTTAACGTCGTGTGGAGCAAAAAAAAAAAATGAAAAAAAAATAATCACTTGGTAAACAATTAAGATATATAATTACCTCGCGATTATCATATTATAATTGATGAATAAATCGTAGTTCTAGTTTCGAGTAAATAAACGTGTGTACAGTGTGCGTATACATATTTTTAAGTATGTATACCGATCTCACAAGGTACGTACGTCCGGACTAAAACTGCAACTGAAGTTCGATAAATTTCTCACCTGCGGCTGCTGCGAAATAAAACTTTCCTTCTAACGGGACATCGCGCTCCACGGTGCAGCACCGGTTTACGAACCCGCGGGATGATCGCGTTCCGCAACGGGAACCGTATATCTGCGCTCCGAAGCGTATCGATTTTGCGAAAGGACGACAAAATGCGGACGAAGAACGAGAAAATAACGCGTCACGGTTTCCGGTTCTCAAGTCCCGAAAGTAATAGAAATTTTTCACATTTTCACAAACCATTGTTACCCAACTATATTTACATCAGGTTTGTATACTTATGCCGTATATATATATATAAGTAAAAAAGTGGTCGCAAGTTTGCTCAAGTAAAAGCTGCAGACGCGTTGTCGAGAGTTCATTGAGAGGCCATTGACGGACGACCTGAATAACCATTTTGTAAAATAAGCAATCGTTGAGAGTCCTTGAGGAATCGTTACCGCGTAGTAGGTATACCACACGATATACGGAACCCATTAGCCAACGAATTTGCCAAAGTGAAATCGCGCGATATCGGTAATAATAGTAACAATATTAATGATTACAAAAGGTGTCGATTCTACATCAACGGTAATTATTTATTGCCAATTCGTATGATTTGTAAAAAAAAAAACTAAATTTTCCCGCTCCTTTTTCTTCCTTTCTCACCGCCCGGTCGTACACCTCATGAATTAGATCGCTCAGGACTTGGTCCGTCCAAAAAAGTTTCACGATTTTTCGATCCGTTTTTCAAGGAAGGAACTCGCCTGGTTCGCGGCGACGCTGATCTTCCGGGATACGGTGAAGCCAAGGAGCTCCCTGATCCTGGCGTACGATGTGATGTTCGCGTGGAGATGAATTCATCGATTCTGAGCGATGATCTCAAATCGATCGAAATTCGACCACGCCCACGATCATCCGTTGGAAAAATCCTTGAATTGATATCGCGACTGATTAAAATTCTGCAGAGATGAAGGCAATTTAATTAAAGAATTTCTGTTATTTTAATATATTCGTTTAATGCTCGTCTCTAATTCTATTATAACACAATCTTTAACATAATCAAACTTAACGATGACGTTACTTTACGATTACTATTATTAATATTATTGTTATCAACGTTTTCTTTATTTCTGTCGGAGTAACGAGAACTGGGATTATAAAATTATGCCATAGATTGCGTAGCGCACGATGAAAGCGATAGCGATTTTAACAGAAATTAAATTGATATCGTAAAAATTCGAAGCTCCTGATGTGTCTACGACGCGTCCGTTCTCGTCCACTCTATAGGGGATCTCTTTGAATTTATCCCTCCACTTTTCGTTACTCCTTATGGGATATCCGTTGGTTTTCTCTCGCAGAAATCCAGTTTGATCGACGGTCTCCTGCCTACGAGTATTCGTTTTGAACGATATCGTTTTTTCCAACGGACGTAACTCCGGTTCTCCATCCCCGTCGAATTCCCCGTCCACGACGGTGTCCCTGAAAAGCGAAACGAAGAGTAAAATTTCGCACCGAATTCGTTTGCGACCTCCGAATTTCTTTCGTCCTTACGGTCCAACTTTATCCCGACCGGATCGATCGTCTATCGGAAAAGTCGCCTCGTGACCGATGTGCGGTATCGACGGTAAATTCGGAATAACTGGCGACGAATTATCACCGCTCATTTCGTTGCGGGAAGAAACTTCGATTTCGTCGGAGAAATAACGGCGAGTGTTGAAATTCTTTTCCAAAGGATCGGACGGATTTTTCGGGTTGAAATTTTTCTTGTCGGGATAATTATCCCGGACGTGCTCTATGCGGGGATGATTTTTTTTAACGCCAGGATTTTCCTCGTCGATGTGAATTGTCTCGATCACGCAACCCGCGCCTCTTTTTTGCCGCGTTATCGACATCTTCGTCTCTTCCTGCGGGAAATTTGGAGGAGTTTAGTCGATTCTTTTTGTTTTTTTTGTTGTTTTTTTCACGTTTTTTTAATGCTTTGATTTCGATGGCTGTTTTTGAGAGGGGAATCGTACGTTTGTATTGTGCTTTTCAACTTCGAAATTTTTCGGACCGAGGATCTTGACGTTCTCGTCGAAGCAACGGACCATTTTATGGCGGGTGAAAGGCTCCGATCTCTTGGGTTTGTCTCCTCCCAGCTCAACGGTTGCGGAAAAATGAGAGTTAGACAGTTCGTTAAAATATACGATGAGTGAATTATATCGAAATTTTTCTGCCAGGAAAAAAGGATCAGCTCTTGCGGTTCTTAACTTACCTTCAAATTGAAAACTGGACGAACAGCTCAATATCACCGTAGATACGATTACAACGCATTTCTGGAACAGTTGGTTCAAATTTCCTTGATGATTGTCTCTTTTATCTTATTTTTCAACTATTACAAGGGTTATTAGTTTCATTATTATCGTAATTCTTTAATTACCTGTAGATTCATTACAGTCTTCTTCGATCAGCGGAGTTGGTAACCGATTTCTTTGAGAGATCTCGACTCACTAAACGGTCTGCTTACCTTAGCTGGGTTTATAAAGTCTTCTGTAATTCACGGATCAATGAATCCTAGTGATTTCATCAATTTCATGCTTTCAGTTTCTGCATTTAGGTAATATCTTATTGTTAGATCACAACGAACGCATCGATTTATCGCAATCTATATATATTTAAACCAACGTATGTACATCTCATCGGCATGGATTTTTCGATCCGAATGAACGATAGATCGTTGTGTTGCAATAACCTTGCATTGGATACTGGGTTCAAAATATGAATATCTTCGATGGAAATACAGAGTTCAAGAAATCGGATGACTTGTGAATTCGTACTGAAACCGCTGGTAATTGGGTAATTTGATGAGAAACCGCCGTTCACTAAGATTGCAATAAGGGAGATTCTTAGACCTCGACTTCGATCAGCTTTCTGAAAAAAAGGTAGAAATACAAATATCAAGAGTAGAAAATCAACATGAGTATAACTGTAATTATTGTAGTCTGTAGTCTTTGCAAATTTTTCGATGCCTTTGGATGCATTTTTCAGAGTGACGAACACAGAAGACTATAGTCTTTGAAATTTTTCGCGTCCAAAAACGTGCAAAGACTATAGTCTTTGGTGTTTTTCGCGTCCAAAAATGTGCAAAGAGTATAGTCTTTGGTGTTTTTCGCGTCCAAAAATGTGCAAAGACTACAGTCTTTGGTGTTTTTCGCGTCCAAAAATGTGCAAAGACTATAGTCTTTGGTGTTTTTCGCGTCCAAAAATGTGCAAAGACTATAGTCTTTGGTGTTTTTCGCGTCCAAAAATGTGCAAAGACTATAGTCTTTGGTGTTTTTCGCGTCCAAAAATGTGCAAAGACTATAGTCTTTGGTGTTTTTCGCGTCCAAAAATGTGCAAAGACTATAGTCTTTGGTGTTTTTCGCGTCCAAAAATGTGCAAAGACTATAGTCTTTGGTGTTTTTCGCGTCCAAAAATGTGCAAAGACTACAGTCTTTGGTGTTTTTCGCGTCCAAAAATGTGCAAAGACTACAGTCTTTGGTGTTTTTCGCGTCCAAAAATGTGCAAAGACTATAGTCTTTGGTGTTTTTCGCGTCCAAAAATGTGCAAAGACTATAGTCTTTGGTGTTTTTCGCGTCCAAAAATGTGCGAAGACTACAGTCTTTGGTGTTTTTCGCGTCCAAAAATGTGCGAAGACTACAGTCTTTGGTGTTTTTCGCGTCCAAAAATGTGCGAAGACTACAGTCTTTGGTGTTTTTCGCGTCCAAAAATGTGCAAAGACTACAGTCTTTGGTGTTTTTCGCGTCCAAAAATGTGCAAAGACTACAGTCTTTGGTGTTTTTCGCGTCCAAAAATGTGCGAAGACTACAGTCTTTGGTGTTTTTCGCGTCCAAAAATGTGCGAAGACTACAGTCTTTGGTGTTTTTCGCGTCCAAAAATGTGCGAAGACTACAGTCTTTGGTGTTTTTCGCGTCCAAAAATGTGCAAAGACTATAGTCTTTGGTGTTTTTCGCGTCCAAAAATGTGCGAAGACTACAGTCTTTGGTGTTTTTCGCGTCCAAAAATGTGCGAAGACTACAGTCTTTGGTGTTTTTCGCGTCCAAAAATGTGCGAAGACTACAGTCTTTGGTGTTTTTCGCGTCCAAAAATGTGCAAAGACTATAGTCTTTGGTGTTTTTCGCGTCCAAAAATGTGCAAAGACTATAGTCTTTGGTGTTTTTCGCGTCCAAAAATGTGCAAAGACTATAGTCTTTGGTATTTTTCGCGTCCAAAAATGTGCAAAGACTATAGTCTTTGGTGTTTTTCGCGTCCAAAAATGTGCAAAGAGTATAGTCTTTGGTGTTTTTCGCGTCCAAAAATGTGCAAAGACTACAGTCTTTGGTGTTTTTCGCGTCCAAAAACACCAAAGACTATAGTCTTTGGTGTTTTTCGCGTCCAAAAATGTGCAAAGACTATAGTCTTTGGTGTTTTTCGCGTTCAAAAATGTGCAAAGACTATAGTCTTTGGTGTTTTTCGCGTCCAAAAATGTGCGAAGACTACAGTCTTTGGTGTTTTTCGCGTCCAAAAATGTGCAAAGACTATAGTCTTTGGTGTTTTTCGCGTCCAAAAATGTGCAAAGACTATAGTCTTTGGTGTTTTTCGCGTCCAAAAATGTGCAAAGACTATAGTCTTTGGTGTTTTTAGCGTCCAAAAATGTGCAAAGACTATAGTCTTTGGTGTTTTTCGCGTCCAAAAATGTGCAAAGACTATAGTCTTTAATGTTTTTTCTGTCCAAAAATGTTCAAAGACCATAGTCTTTGGTGTTTTTCGCGTCCAAAAATGTGCAAAGACTACAGTCTTTGGTGTTTTTCGCGTCCAAAAATGTGCAAAGACTATAGTCTTTGGTGTTTTTCGCGTCCAAAAATGTGCAAAGACCATAGTCTTTGGTGTTTTTCGCGTCCAAAAATGTGCAAAGACCACAGTCTTTGGTGTTTTTCGCGTCCAAAAATGTGCAAAGACTACAGTCTTTGGTGTTTTTCGCGTCCAAAAATGTGCAAAGACTACAGTCTTTGGTGTTTTTCGCGTCCAAAAATGTGCAAAGACTATAGTCTTTGGTGTTTTTCGCGTCCAAAAATGTGCAAAGACTATAGTCTTTGGTGTTTTTCGCGTCCAAAAATGTGCAAAGACCATAGTCTTTGGTGTTTTTCGCGTCCAAAAATGTGCAAAGACTATAGTCTTTGGTGTTTTTCGCGTCCAAAAATGTGCAAAGACTATAGTCTTTGGTGTTTTTAGCGTCCAAAAATGTGCAAAGACTATAGTCTTTGGTGTTTTTCGCGTCCAAAAATGTGCAAAGACTATAGTCTTTGGTGTTTTTCGCGTCCAAAAATGTGCAAAGACCATAGTCTTTGGTGTTTTTAGCGTCCAAAAATGTGCAAAGACTATAGTCTTTGGTGTTTTTCGCGTCCAAAAATGTGCAAAGACCATAGTCTTTGGTGTTTTTCGCGTCCAAAAATGTGCAAAGACTATAGTCTTTGGTGTTTTTCGCGTCCAAAAATGTGCAAAGACTATAGTCTTTGGTGTTTTTCGCGTCCAAAAATGTGCAAAGACTGTAGTCTTTGGTGTTTTTCGCGTCCAAAAATGTGCAAAGACCATAGTCTTTGGTGTTTTTCGCGTCCAAAAATGTGCAAAGACTATAGTCTTTGGTGTTTTTAGCGTCCAAAAATGTGCAAAGACTATAGTCTTTGGTGTTTTTCGCGTCCAAAAATGTGCAAAGACTATAGTCTTTGGTGTTTTTCGCGTCCAAAAATGTGCAAAGACCATAGTCTTTGGTGTTTTTAGCGTCCAAAAATGTGCAAAGACTATAGTCTTTGGTGTTTTTCGCGTCCAAAAATGTGCAAAGACTATAGTCTTTAATGTTTTTTCTGTCCAAAAATGTTCAAAGACCATAGTCTTTGGTGTTTTTCGCGTCCAAAAATGTGCAAAGACTATAGTCTTTGGTGTTTTCAGCGTCCAAAAATGTGCAAAGACTATAGTCTTTGGTGTTTTTCGCGTCCAAAAATGTGCAAAGACTATAGTCTTTAATGTTTTTTCTGTCCAAAAATGTTCAAAGACCATAGTCTTTGGTGTTTTTCGCGTCCAAAAATGTGCAAAGACTACAGTCTTTGGTGTTTTTCGCGTCCAAAAATGTGCAAATACTATAGTCTTTGGTGTTTTTCGCGTCCAAAAATGTGCAAAGACCATAGTCTTTGGTGTTTTTCGCGTCCAAAAATGTGCAAAGACTACAGTCTTTGGTGTTTTTCGCGTCCAAAAATGTGCAAAGACTACAGTCTTTGGTGTTTTTCGCGTCCAAAAATGTGCAAAGACTACAGTCTTTGGTGTTTTTCGCGTCCAAAAATGTGCAAAGACTATAGTCTTTGGTGTTTTTCGCGTCCAAAAATGTGCAAAGACTATAGTCTTTGGTGTTTTTCGCGTCCAAAAATGTGCAAAGACTATAGTCTTTGGTGTTTTTAGCGTCCAAAAATGTGCAAAGACTATAGTCTTTGGTGTTTTTCGCGTCCAAAAATGTGCAAAGACTATAGTCTTTAATGTTTTTTCTGTCCAAAAATGTTCAAAGACTATAGTCTTTGGTGTTTTTCGCGTTCAAAAATGTGCAAAAACTATAGTCTTTGGTGTTTTTTGCATCCAAAAATGTGCAAAGACTATAGTCTTTGGTGTTTTTTGCGTCCAAAAATGTGCAAAGACTATAGTCTTTGGTGTTTTTCGCGTCCAAAAATGTGCAAAGACTATAGTCCTTGGTGTTTTTCGCGTCCAAAAATGTGCAAAGACTATAGTCTTTGGTGTTTTTCGCGTCCAAAAATGTGCAAAGACTATAGTCTTTGGTGTTTTTCGCGTCCAAAAATGTGCAAAGACTATAGTCTTTGGTGTTTTTCGCGTCCAAAAATGTGCAAAGACCATAGTCTTTGGTGTTTTTCGCGTCCAAAAATGTGCAAAGACTATAGTCTTTGGTGTTTTTCGCGTCCAAAAATGTGCAAAGACTATAGTCTTTGGTGTTTTTAGCGTCCAAAAATGTGCAAAGACTATAGTCTTTGGTGTTTTTCGCGTCCAAAAATGTGCAAAGACTATAGTCTTTAATGTTTTTTCTGTCCAAAAATGTTCAAAGACTATAGTCTTTGGTGTTTTTCGCGTCCAAAAATGTGCAAAGACTATAGTCTTTGGTGTTTCTCGCGTTCAAAAATGTGCAAAGACTATAGTCCTTGGTGTTTTTCGCGTCCAAAAATGTGCAAAGACTATAGTCCTTGGTGTTTTTCGCGTCCAAAAATGTGCAAAGACTATAGTCTTTGGTGTTTTTCGCGTTTAAAAATGTGCAAAGACTATAGTCTTTGGTGTTTTTCGCGTCCAAAAATGTGCAAAGACTATAGTCTTTGGTGTTTTTCGCGTCCAAAAATGTGCAAAGACTATAGTCTTTGGTGTTTTTCGCGTCCAAAAATGTGCAAAGACTATAGTCTTTAATGTTTTTTCTGTCCAAAAATGTTCAAAGACTATAGTCTTTGGTGTTTTTCGCGTCCAAAAATGTGCAAAGACTATAGTCTTTGGTGTTTCTCGCGTTCAAAAATGTGCAAAGACTATAGTCCTTGGTGTTTTTCGCGTCCAAAAATGTGCAAAGACTATAGTCCTTGGTGTTTTTCGCGTCCAAAAATGTGCAAAGACTATAGTCTTTGGTGTTTTTCGCGTTTAAAAATGTGCAAAGACTATAGTCTTTGGTGTTTTTCGCGTCCAAAAATGTGCAAAGACTATAGTCTTTGGTGTTTTTCGCGTCCAAAAATGTGCAAAGACTATAGTCTTTGGTGTTTTTCGCGTCCAAAAATGTGCAAAGACTATAGTCTTTGGTGTTTTTCGCGTTCAAAAATGTGCAAAGACTATAGTCTTTGGTGTTTTTCGCGTTCAAAAATGTGCAAAGACTATAGTCTTTGGTGTTTTTCGCGTCCAAAAATGTGCAAAGACCATAGTCTTTGGTGTTTTTCGCGTCCAAAAATGTGCAAAGACTATAGTCTTTGGTGTTTTTCGCGTCCAAAAATGTGCAAAGACTATAGTCTTTGGTGTTTTTAGCGTCCAAAAATGTGCAAAGACTATAGTCTTTGGTGTTTTTCGCGTCCAAAAATGTGCAAAGACTATAGTCTTTAATGTTTTTTCTGTCCAAAAATGTTCAAAGACTATAGTCTTTGGTGTTTTTCGCGTTCAAAAATGTGCAAAAACTATAGTCTTTGGTGTTTTTTGCATCCAAAAATGTGCAAAGACTATAGTCTTTGGTGTTTTTTGCGTCCAAAAATGTGCAAAGACTATAGTCTTTGGTGTTTTTCGCGTCCAAAAATGTGCAAAGACTATAGTCCTTGGTGTTTTTCGCGTCCAAAAATGTGCAAAGACTATAGTCTTTGGTGTTTTTCGCGTCCAAAAATGTGCAAAGACTATAGTCTTTGGTGTTTTTCGCGTCCAAAAATGTGCAAAGACTATAGTCTTTGGTGTTTTTTCTGTCTAAAAATGTGCACATTTTCGGACGCGAAAAACACCAAAGACTATAGTCTTTGCACATTTTTGGACGCGAAAAACACCAAAGACTATAGTCTTTGCACATTTTTGGACAGAAAAAACACCAAAGACTATAGTCTTTGCACATTTTTAGACAGAAAAAACACCAAAGATTATAGTCTTAGCACATTTTTGGACGCGAAAAACACCGAAGTCTATAGTCTTTGCACATTTTTGGACGCGAAAAACACCAAAGACTATAGTCTTCGCACATTTTTGGATACAAAAAACACCAAAGACTATGCTCTTTGCACATTTTTAGACAGAAAAAACACCAAAGACTATAGTCTTTGCACATTTTTGGACGCGAAAAACACCAAAGACTATAGTCTTTGCACATCTTTGGACGCGAAAAACACCAAAGACTATAGTCTTTGCACATTTTTGGACGCGAAAAACACCAAAGACTATAGTCTTTGCACATTTTTGGACGCTGAAAACACCAAAGACTATAGTCTTTGCACATTTTTGGACGCGAAAAACACCAAAGACTATAGTCTTTGCACATCTTTCGGTTCTAAACATATCCAAAACTTTTTTTACTTGTGCCGCCCCTGAGTAGGTGCGGGCCTCCCAAATCATTCGCACGGCCCTTTTTTTGGCTACGCCCCCATGCGCTTAGCCCCGCCTACCATCCAAAAATTTGGACAGCTAGCGCCATGTGGCGGAATTTATTTGAACTATAATTCCAGGTTTATTGCCCCTTAACGTCAGGCAATGCGTTGCGTGAGAGAGGCGTTGACTGATGATAACTATCTTCAGTCAACAACGCGTCGCGACAGAGATGTTTTTCATTTGTATCTGACATCAGACGCAGGCTAAGGCAAGCTCATTATAGGTCACCAAGTAATGGTCAATGTGAACTCACCTGGGTTTTAGTTCGCAATTATTTCGCCACCTGACGTTAGTGGTCCTCCGTGTCCTGCCGGGTAATCTGAAATCAGGCGCTCTCCAGGGGTAAGTTTACACGGGGTAAATGAAGAAATAATTAAAAATTCGTAAAAAATTTGGAAAAAATCACAAAAAAATCAGGGAAAAATTGGGAATAAATCTTTCACGACGTCCTTCATTCTGAAGCGAGGATCTCTGACTGCAAAATTGAATGACCACTGCAAACCACCGAGATAATACAATTTGTTGGCCCTTTTTTTAGCGTAGATTGATTCGCATGGGGAAATGTACGAAGAACAACCCAAGGATATCCTGGAATATGTATCTCCTTTCATCTGGATACACGGTGTAAATGCCGGGACCTTCTCTTCTGAAGTGAAATCAGGAAAGACGAGAATTGACCAAGTCGACACCTTGCGAAAGGCGGTATCAAATAGTAGCGAATGGCAGCGGTCATGGAGAGTGATGTCAACGCCATAGGATCATGACAATAACTAACGCGTAAAAAATTTTCATTAATTGGCTTCATTCGAAGATCAATCGTCTTTATAATATAATGTTATATTCAATGCATATTAAACCAACATGGAAGGGGGGTGTACAATACAGCTTAGGCGGACGCAGGACTCGCTGAGCGAGACTGATTGGCGCATACCTTTGTACAAAAACTATTACTAGTATAATATATTCATATATATAATATATTTATACGTCATAGGCAAGCAATGATCGGTGCTAATCGAAAGAAGCTGCTGACCAACCGGTCAAAAACTTAATACCAATAATAATAATAATAGTAATAATAATAGTAATAATAGTAACAGTAACAATAATAATATATTCCTACGAATCTATATTATATACGAATGATCCAAGCATCATTAAATGAAAGAGTGATATATTAGGGGTTCTAGAAAAATAGGAGAAATAGTATTAATTAATCAATTTTACACCTAAAATAATTTTTCTCACGAAATTTCTTCAATATTTTTTTGTAAATAGGTACGTAGGAACTAAATGTGATAAATCTTTTCACGTTTCTCGTCTATATCTACGTAAAACGTGTACATTCTGTGTAAATAATTAATC
Organism: Athalia rosae; assembly: GCF_917208135.1. Lineage (NCBI taxonomy): Eukaryota > Metazoa > Arthropoda > Insecta > Hymenoptera > Athaliidae > Athalia > Athalia rosae. The sequence continues at coordinate 4,212,646 of NC_064033.1, forward strand.
TGAAATTCCATATTTGTATATAGATTGACGATAATTAATATGCAATTTGCAAAGAACTTAAATAAAAGAAACCCTGACACGTTACATTTTCCTTTTTTTTTTGTTTTTTACATTCTATAAATTTGTATTTTTGGAAAGCATAATCTTTCAAAGAAATAATAAAATGCGAGTGTTGCAGCTGCGTAAATATATAAGACTAAAAAAAAATATTACATACGAAAATAATAATCTATATTCTATGAAAAAATAATGTGTTCATAGAAAAACTTATTTTCATCGTCATCTATTAAGATGACAAACTCATTGTTAATTCTTTTATTCAATTAATCGATTGGAAATGAATAGAAAAAACGTCACTTTCAGATTCACTCCTTGCCGATAACATCTAAATATAACTATACACTTATAGTAGTTAACAAGTCAAGTCCATGGCCCGAGCTGATCAGGCCCATTGTTCTTCTTCTTCTTCCTCTCCTTTTTTTTTCTCTCTTTTTTAATTGAATAATCTCAAGATTTAAGTAATTCTTAAGTAGTGTGTCGTGGCACAGCGCAGCGTATTTCATTTCTCGGAGACGACTGTGCGCTTCTATTTATTCGTTTATTTATTTATTCATTCATTTTATTTATTCGTTTATATTATTTATTCATTCATTTTATTTCATATTATTTTCAGTTTATTTTATTTTATCGTTATTCGGAGCACGTACGAAAGACGACAAGAGGAGCAGCGGCACGTTAATTTTTTCTTTCGTCCTTTTCAAGTTTTCTACCGATACCAATCAAATAAACGACAGTAATATAAGTAATTTTTTTTATATTCCAATGTTCTTTTTTTCCGTTATACGAGTACAATTTATATTAACCGCCGGATAAATTATGTTTGGTATCCATACAAATACCCGCTCCCAATCGTGAAATTTTGTTAAGAGTTTTTGTTGAACATCGTTTGATTTCCCTACTTTTATTTTGTGCCTTCTTAAATTGACCGACAACTAACTGATAACCGAAACAACGAACGATATTTATCTGCTACCTGTTTCCTTTTTTTTTTCTTCTCTGTCTCTCGCTATAAATATGTATATCTTTGTCTCTTTTATCTTATTTTCGCCGATTATATTAACGTGCTGCACAGTCGTATTTGTAATAATTATTACTATTATTATAACTATTTTTTATTATCATTATTATTATTATTCTTGTATAAGGAATGTCTCGTGTATCTGTTTTATTTTCTATTTCATATTATTTTCATTCTTTCCTGTCAAATTAAATATTATTTAAATTCATTATCTCTCATCGCTATGGCCAACAATAAATTGCGCTACGAAATTCTCTGTTATTTTTATTTAAATTTTATTTTTTTTGTTTTTTTGTTTTCCCCGTTTCATCAATGTTATTATAATTATTATAATTGTTATTATTTAATTTTCTTCAGTTTTTCTTTTATTGTTTTTGTTTTTTTTTATCAGGACGAGAAAAAGGCAGTAATTAGGGATTCAAACCTTGACGCTTCTCTTCTTCTAACATGGCGTCAAGTTCGTCAGTAAGATTGGCCAGCATGTTACCAATATCGTTGAGAACGTCGCCAGTTTCTTGATTACCTCCCGTTCCTCCCGTATTCGTATGATGATGTCCCATCATTCCGCCCATCGGTGGACTAGCGTAATCCTGTGCTCTAGCTGCCCTCTGTTTTATTGTCCCCGCATTCTCGTTCGCAAATGGCAAAGAGTCCGATTCCGTGCTCGAACTTGACTGAAATTTGACAGTGGGGGAGGGAGGGAGGGAGGGAAAAAATGAGAACGGTGGCAAGAAACACAATAAAAACTTTGCGAACCACATTCTCGACGACACATTTCAACGTAACAACGAACTACCTACCTTAAAACTAGCGTCAGATCCGTTGCGATGTTGCAAAGCGAGAGATGCGATTAATTCGTGTTCTTCGTTAACGCTGACCCCCACGCTACCCCACGATCTCGACATCGAGGAATGCGGTCGGATTTGTTGCGATTGGGCGGATTGGGTCGGCGCGGGTGCCGGTGGCGGTGGTAGCATATCGTCGCAACTTGCCGTTGGCACCGGACCGCTGCAATCTATGACAACGTCTCCGCTGCCCCCGACCACCCCTCCACCGACCCCGGAACCGATGTCGCGAGAACTTTGTCTCCTTGGAGGCGACGGCGGTCTGCGTTTGGGTAAATGCGGGCTGCTCTCAAGTCCGTAAGTAAGTTGATACTTGTTGTCGAAGTCTCGGGGCAACGACTTGAACTGTCCCGGGGTAGCCGTGACCTGCGCGAAATCGAAACTCAGAATGAACGACGGTCCCTCTGCGGAAGGAAGGAAGAGAAAGAGAAAGAAAAAAAAATATACGGCGAGCCTTCCAACCTACCTTGGCCACCGGTCGCGGACGTACGAGACAATGTCTAGGTCTGGGTAGCGTGCCGCCGCCGGCTTCGATCGCGGCCTCGTTGGTGGGTGTCAGATCACCGTCTTCGTAGCTTCTGGGTCGCCATTCGGCGGCGGTTTGCTGCTGGACGTGGGTCGGAGAGGGCGGATAACCGAGGGGAGCGTCTTCCAGACTTTCGAGGGACTTGCCGCGCGGACCGCCGCCTCTACCCACGTTGTAATCCAACGCGGTGGGCATCGCGGCGTACATGCTCCGCCACGTGGACGTCGAACTCGTCTCGTTTCCCCTCTGGAATGACCTCAACACCGGCGACGAACAATCCTCGTCGGGCGACGGAAGGTCCGGTACACCGCGTTGGATGACTACGTCCTGAGGGAAACGAAAGGGCGCATCTCAATGCATCTCATGTTACGATGAGAAAAAAAAGTGTCGCGAGACGCGTTCCAAAAAAGCGTTATAGCGATCAATCGGTGGGTTTTTCAAAGTTTCTTTTCTTACAATTACCTGCGTGTGTCCCGGGTGAGGCGGAAGACGTGCGAGGTCGATGGGTTGTATGCGTTTACCCGCGCGAATATCCTTCACCCGTTTTATCGCCAGAAGCAGTCGTTTCTGGTGTCCGAGTCTGACGATACCGATGTCCTCCAGATCCTCCCAGGTGAGGGTGGTGACGTCCTCCACCGACCTCATGCCCTGCTGTTGAAGGGCGCCCAGGTATTCCTCCAGTCTCAAAAGTCTTAGCCATTCCTCCAGTGAGCCGGGAACGTGTTCCGGCAGACCGTCGCCGACGTTCAAATTATCAATTTCCGCCTTGATCCTCTTCCTATGATTCGGTTTCTTGATACCTAACACAACGGGATAACAAACGTCATCCAGTCCTTTGCGATCTCATCGAAAAAAAAAAAAAAAATACCCAACAAATGATCTCATCCCCCCGACAAAACTACTCACCGATAGCCGTGAGATCCTCGGGTGTCATACGAGTAATGGTGGCAAGGTCGTATCCGGCGGAGGCAAAAAGTGTGAAATATTCTTCGAACTGGAGTTCGGTGAGCCAGGCGTGAACCACGTCCAGATCGGCCGGCCTGTCGGGATGACTTCCCAGCGAACTTATCGAGCACCTTGGCGAAGACGCGAGAGCGCCGGGTCCCCTGGGACCGAGATGATAACCGGAAGCTCTCCCGGAGTCCAAGGACGCGGTCGAGTGTCTCGATCCCGATCCCGATCCCGAACTACCGGGACTATCCCTCCCGGGACTCTGAGTCATATCGATACCTAGAAACGTGCGGGGTAATTTTAACCGAGTGCTTCTCGTTCACCGGAGAGCATCGACGAAAAGAGAAAAAAAAAAAAGGACGAATGCGAAGAAGAAGAAGAAGAAGAAGAAGGATTTTTTAATATTTATGTATACCTTGATCCTCTGCGTGAGAATATTTTCCAACGACGGGAGGAAAAGCGAATCCGGGATGGGTGAAAATTGGTCCGGGACTTTTTCCGGCCGGCATCCCGTAGGAGCCGTCGTCCCCGCCGCCTCCGCTTCCCGATAAAAAACAGCCATCTTCGCTGCTCGCGTAACCGGCCGATCCGAATGACGAACCGGAGTGTCGAAATACGTCCGGCACAGCTGGTGGAGCAACTTTTTTAACTTGTGCCACCGCTTTCGAAGGTCGGCTCATGCCGCCCACTGTAAAAACAACGAGAAACAAACGATATAACAATTTGATAAGGGAAAACTGTACAACAAGACACACGCGCGCACACTCTCGAAAAAACTACGAGATTCCAAATTTTCACCCCTATCGGGTAAAACTGCAAGTATTTGTACAAATCACGAGTAAAATTCGACGTATCGAATGAATATCTCACCACGCACCTCCTGACCGAAACGTCAAAGTGAACCCAAACAAAAGAAAAAAGAGAAAAAATAAAACCCAAAAAAAGAAAATATACTTTCTTCGTAATCCTTCGGTGTACAGATATATACGAATTTCGATACGTCGTTCGATTCTTTGGTTTTCTATTTCTTTTTTTTTTTAAATCTTTCTTTTTCAATTTTGACGTGCCAATACACAAGTAGAAATGAAAACCGCAGAGGATGAATAGAGGTGCACACGACCGCAACCACTACGGGACAGCGGTCGAGTCTGTCTTCCTCCCACCACCCCCAACAAAATATAAGTATATAGATATATATATGCTATGTACCGTACGTGTGTATAGATATAAAATACATATATATATATATACATATATATACGACGACGCCGGTCGTGACGGTGTGTAGAAGTGGCAGCGACTTAAGAAGGCACGGTGCAACAAACCCCTTCCAGAATATAAGTGTAAGTATACCTCGGCATGAAAACGTGCACAGGCTTTCATATATATATATATATACATACATACATACATACAAAACACATAAGGACTTTTAGATGTATGTACACCGAACGTATACATGAGCAGGTATATATATACTAGACTGCAAGAACAGGTTTTCAATGGCGTAGGAAGCGAGAGAGGTGTCTAAATTTAAATCTAGAGGAGAATTGTCGTCTGAAAAAAATTATACACGTACGTACCGTACGTACGTTACGTACCACAAGAATTCGAACGGAACGAACACGAAAAATTACATCGAGTTTGTTATAGTTTTGTTTTTTGTTTTACTTCAATTTCGAAAATGATTGAACAAGCACGCGTTATTGTACGTGAGAGGATCGTCGCGATAATTGCGTCCTGGATGGCCGAGGAAGACGCGACAAAGAAAAAGAAGAGAAAAAAAAAAATAAGAAAAGAAAAAATAAAAGAAGAAAAAATTCTTAATCTTTCAACAGACCGTTTAAAGACTGCAGGGAGTAATAATATGTGTATGTATATATATATTTTGTATAATAATGAGAAGATTGAGAAATTAAGATTAAGGGTGGGTAGGTATATAAAAATCGAGTAATCTCGAAGGCTTGAGCGCAGCGCTTCACGACGTTCAAGGTAATCCAAGGACTAAAAAACCGGCTCTTCAATCTCAAAGGGCGCGTCCCTTTTGAAGGTTTTATGTATACATATATATATATATATATATACGCATCGCGCATTATCCTTTTTCGAAAAGATCCTACGCGCGTCGTACGACGAGCAGGTATAAAAAACCGACGTAAAGAAAGAAGAAAAAAACTATACGTGTGTACGTTATATTACATGCGCATTAATAAATGAGAAGATGTTTTTTTTTTTCTTCCAAAATTGAATTTCGGAATTCTATCCCGAGCAAGCGTCCACCTGTTTCCCGTATACAACGCGAACGAAAATAAATAAAGTTTTGAGATTTTAATCGCCTAGTTTCGGAAGCCGATGGTCGACGAACGTCCTATAAAAACAATGTAGTTAACGCTCCATCTGAGTAGTTGTAGTAAAATTTTCGCCACATATATATACAACCTTTGGTTGGTTTTAAAATTTGTTTATTGTTCCGATCGCCTCTATTTTTCCCTCCGCGTCGCAACGTCGTTCTCCTTATAAAAAGATCGACCGAAAAACTAAAAGAAAAAGACGAACCAAAAAAAAAAACACAAAAAAAATCGAGGGTAAGTAAACGAAGAGGGAGGAGAAACGAAAAAAAAAAAATTCTTCCCACGCGGTATCGAATTCACACGCATTGTGATAATAAATATATTAGAAAAGAAAGAGCAACCACAAAGAAAAAATAAGATGGAAGTTGAAAAAAAAATTTGTAAAAAGAATTAAACGAAAAAAAAAAATGAAAAAATTATTCGCTCCATCGCTACACGTTGTATACTCTAGACAAAGAGAACCTGTAGACAAATAGAAAAAGAATAAGAAGAATAAAAAGATAGAGAAGTAAAAACGCGTTTTCTCGCGAGGAGAAAAAAGAGAGTGAAAAAAAAACTACGAACACTTTAATTCCCACCCTGAGCAATGTACATATTATTTTTGCAACCACCATCGGAGTTTTACCCGACAGGAGAGGTATAAAAATTCGTTACAATGCAGGGAGGGACACAGACTGACATTTTTGTCATTGCTCGGGATGAAAATTTTTGGCGAGAGTAAAAAATGGAAGAAACTGTAAAAAAGAAAGAGATGAGAGAAAAGTTGAAGAAAAAATGCGAAAACGTATACGCCGAGGTACATGAAATCCGTCACTCTCTTTCAAATTCTCGCCCAACAAATAATTATCCTCTGAGTTTGTTGTACAATAATTTACAATGTGTTGCGCTTCGGTTAAAGAGCGTACAAGAATCAGAAGTGGCCGTCGAAAAGCTTTGAACTTTATAGGGAGTTGACGTTGCCATAGAAACGTTTTCTTAATTAATCATTAAGAGTCTGCTGTATAAACCTGCATACGTATACACACTACTCGCCTTAATTAACGCTCGCAAATTACTTCTCTGAACTGGCAAGAGACATTACATGTATACTACATATACGTATATCAATTCTCCTAATTCCTCCTACGTTTGTTTGTTCTTTTCACCTTTATTTTTTTATCCTGATCTTCCTTCTCTTCAGTTTTCTCATATTTTCACGTTACCTTGATTCAAAATTACACGAGAGATATAAAAAAAAAAACCAGAAAATCAAAAAATAACGAAGAAGAAGAAGAAGATGAGCACAGTTTCGTACTCGTGACGTAAGAAATAATAAACGTAACATCAATTGATCGTTTAAATAATAAAATATATGAACATTAATTGCGAACGATTCAGATATATCGTAGTAGACGATTAAAGAGATGAAAGATTTTTACGTAAAACCTAGATATGCACTTAAAAAATTTTTTAACTACATATTTTACTATTCCTTTTTTTCTCTCTCTCTCTCTCTTTATGGGAACGAAGATCAATTGCGCTGATGTGACGGAATAATATAAATCACATAAAAATTCATACAACGAACGATTGAAAAAATGAAAATAAAAACAATCATATCAAGAAATTGAATAAACGATACGATGAAAAGGTAAATTTTTCATCTAGAAATCAGCTTGAAAAGAAAAAAGAAATAGACTCAAAATTAAAACCACTTACGTTGCATCAAATTACGCCAACTTCCGTATATAGCTTTGATGCATTTGTCCAACGGATTAAATATATTGTTGTTATAATTTTCGTCGCGGTTGTAATTTTTTTTATACAAATTCCCTTCCGAGCTACTTCTCACGAGATTTATTCTGCAGTCATCGGACGTTGAACGCGACGTGGATTTTAAAATATTCATATTAACTGGTTTCGTCTGACTCATTTTATCATTACAATTGTAATGAAAAAATCTTTCCCTCGAATTTTCAAAGTTATAACCGATGGTGTAATGACCTCTGTTCTTGTTGCTGTTTTTATTATTATTATTATTATTATTATTGATATTATTATTGTTGTTCTTCTCGTTATTATTGCGATCGTCGTCGCGGCTACGGACATTCTTATTCGGTGGTATCCAAGCTTCTACCGCGGGGTCTCGAAAACTGTGATAAGTAGAAGAGGAGAAGAACAGCTTATTTTTGTTGGTACGTTGAAGAAATCGTTTGCCCGGCGGTAACGGCGGGGGTCCCAAACAGCTGGAAACTGCGGTAATAGCCATCGCGGTGTCAAACACGTTTTTCAAATTCGGATCGCCCGAAAAAAGAAATAAAAAAGAAATAGTAACGGTGAGAAGAAGAGAAAAAATTGCGAACGAAATCCTTTTCTCTATTTATTCCTACGCACTGCACTTAGATCTTATCAATCGCACGTCCTACTACCCCGTACCAAAATGTCCGGACGAATTGAATAAAAGAATTTTTCCTTTCCTCTAATTTTTCACTAATTAAGAATTAAAAAAAAAAATTGGATTAACCGATCTGAAGAATTAATTGATAAGTGACGCAAAATCGTTATCAATATTAATCGCTTTATCTTGGTTTTATCTGTTTCCTTTTTTTTAGTTTTAATTCGATCAATTTCTAGTTGATTTTATTATTAATTAACGGTATTTAATTATTTTTTTTTTTTCAATCGCCACTTGTTGCCCTTATTTCAGGGACTGGTTAAACGCGCGAACACCTTAACCGTTGGAAAGCTGTTCCCGGTGTGATCGAGACTTCGAAGTTGTACATTACAATCACGGGCATCGAAATGTGAACGAAAAGGGAGAAAGAGAGGAAAATAAAAAAATTAAGTAATAAAAAGAAAAAAAAAAAAAAAGAAAAAATTATCTCCACTGGGAAGTTGTGACGATATTATTTTATATTATACGCACGCACACGTGTGAATATATTTATGTATTCGTGTGCTCGCGTGGGTCCTTCGTATATACGTACACGCGTACACGTGTGTAACGTCGTACGTGTGGTGTGCGGCCGTACAGCGAAAGAGGAGAGAAAATATCCAGGTACGGTGTGCACGAGGTCGTCAGTAGGTGGACGAGTTCAGTTTAAGCGTAGGAAGTAGCTAAATAACAATAATAATAATAACGACAACTACACCGGCAACGATATGATAATAATATCAATGATATAATGATAACGAAGATGATAATGATTCTATTGACAGTAAAAAAAAATATGCCAAAGACTTTTGCGAGTCTTCGACAAATTTTTCACCAAAAATTTCGTCAAAATCGTCCGACAAATGTGGAAATACTGTAGAGAGACTGGCGTTTTTTCTACACGCACACGCGCGCACACACACGTGTACCTAGATACATGATTCGTAGGTGAGAATTCATGAATGAAAATCTATATACGTCATTCCACAAAGAGAGAGACGGAGAGAGAGAGAGAGAAAAAAGATATCCGGCCGACGTGATGTCTTCGCGATAATTTCCATAATATCCCTATACCCGCTTGTGCAGCTTCCATTATGCACTGCACAATTATAAGTGAAAGTATATTACGAGAAATATACGTTAAAAATACATACATATGTATAATAAGGTGCATACGTATAAATTTTCGAATGACATTCGACGCTGATATACATTATACCTGTACGTAAACCTATTTTCAATGTACGACCGATTATACATATACAGATTACGTACGGAGAACAAAATTGCTACATTTTTTGTGATGTGAAAAAAATTAAGGACAGTATAAAAAAAGATCAACAACTTGTCATTGTCGTACGCGGGAGGTGCGAAAGATTTTGAGATGACGGGGGCTTTTTAGACGGGGGTGTGGGGTATTCATTGATCGGTAAAAGGTTCAATGGCCATGCGAACGAAGCAATGAGATATCATATCATTTGTGTCGAACTGCACGCGAGGAGAGAAGTCTGTAAACGTTGTGAAAAAAAAAAAAAAAAAAAAAAAAAAAATACCTCCATCAGCGTCGGTCGGGGGGGTTAAAAATCCATATTTTACAACAACGCGGAACTGTAAAACGTTCTATCGAAGATTGATTCACCTGCAGGTGACGAATCAATGGTAAAAATGCATCACCTGTACACCGGGATTTTATTCATCGTTAATTTCCTGTGACACAATTGCGAAGAAAAATTTTTTTCCTTTTGTATCAAATTCCGCGACAATTGCGATAGGTGAACGATATTCTATGTACTACATTACCCTATATCAATACCGTATGTACGCGTAGCGGGTAATACATGGAAAATTTGCTGCATCGCGAGCTACACCCTATGCACGGACGAAATAACGTCGTGAACGCACGTGAGAATAAAAATTTTGATGCATGACGAGAAAAAAACAAAAAAGAAAGGAAGAAGAAGAAGAAAGAAGAAGAGAAAAATAAAACTGAAAAAGTAGGAGAGAAAAGGAACAAAAAAAAAAAAAAAGAAAAAGGCTATAAATCGATAAACGTGGGCGCGGCGCTTACTACTACCGCATATACAGTAGGTATATACTAAAACTAGTAGCATATAGTTACTTAGTTAGTTAGTTAGTTAGTTACATTGATCATCGTTTCCTACTTCCCCAAAAAAGGCGATGAGAAAAAAGGAATAAAGAAAAAATAAAAATTTAAACGCATACGTAGACCGCAGGTATTTATGATCTAGGTTAATTCGAAAATAATTTATAGGTGTACGAGAAATAAAAAAAAACAAAAAAAAAAAAACACCAGGATAAGAAAGAAAAAAATAATGAAATGAAATGAAATGAAACGAGAAATAATAGAGAAAGAAAAAAAAAAAACCACGATAAAAGGGTGCAAAGTTTATAGCTCGTTTTTATACCTGCACACATATATTTCGTGTATTCGTATATATACGTATGTGCTATAAAATAAAATGTGTATTGCGGTGTATACGTATACATACACATGTATATAAGTACGTACATGGATTATGAGAAAGAAATAAATAGGTCAGTACATATATATATACGTATATCTGTATGAATTTTATATGAGATAGAAAAATTGGACTAATCTGTATTCATTTTACGAACTCACGGCATACAATTCAATTTCCTTACCCCTATGTATACACGTATATATATATACCGTAAGAAAATATAGCTATATATATGCACATAGCCCGGTGTACTATATACCGGGTATCGAATCGCGAAGGAAAAACAATTTGAAAAACGTAAGAAAATGAAAAAAGGAAAAGGCGAAAAAAAATAAGAATAAGGTTGGGGATGATTGCGGGGGTTCAATCGATCCGAAATTTCATCGATTTTCAATCTGAAATTGGAACGTTTGGAAGATTGCCTGAAGGGGTGCCGAGTTACGTAAGGTACAAATAAATATTTCTATATACATATCTCTACGTACTCGTACATGTATACGGGACAATAGGCACTTGTACATACTGCATTAAAGCATTTAAATACACGTATACGTACAAAATCGTGTATCATCTGAGAGATCAAAAGAGCTCCTTTGATTATTTTTCTTTTTTTTTTTTTTTTCTTCAATAAATCGCCGAAAAAAACGGAAGACGAGAAAAAAGCGACCACTTTTTCGGACGGCGCAGAGTTCTTCTTCGTCTGCCGACCGTTCGGATAAAAATTTGAGAATTGAACGCCCAAAGAATTCGAAAAAAAAAAAAAACGAAAAAACGAAAAGAAAAAAGAAACGTAAGACGCGCTCGACTTTTTCCTATTATTTTCCATGTTCCTTGGACGACGCGAATATTACATATACGATCGCGCTGGGGTATCTTATATACATATACGTGTATAATACGTAAGTTCTGGCGAGATGTGTAGAGATACTGTTGGGGTGTCTCTTTATATACGTGTTCATATAGCTCCTCCGCAGCATCCCCCGCTCGATACGCATTGTCTCTATACTCGTTCGCTTTCACCCTCGAGGATAAGGCAAATAGGGAGACGTAGCGTCGCGGCGCGCGAGCGTCTGATATATAAAAGATATATATGTATACAGTATATCCCCGCGTTCTGGTTTCTCGCGGCGTCGCGGCGTCGTCTTCATAAATTTATACCTCAAGTATACTTCAACACTTTTCCGCGTTTCGTACATCTCGTATATAACCCCTCCCCCCCCCCCCCCCCCCCCCCTCGTACACGAACGATTAATTAAGCGAAAAATAAAAAAAAAAATAAGAAAAAACAAAAATAATATATGTAACATACTCTGTACCGTTGTGTACGTGATAAATTTACGGTACATATGTACGAATTGTGTGCACGTTCAATTACATCCTGATTTCGTAAGCGTATACCGGCCTCGAACATAGTTTTTTCCGCGCGTCAAATTAGGGAAGAGAAAAACCGAAGTAAAAATAGAAATATCAATTATTCGAAAAGTCGAGGAAAACTGAACAGAAAAATGATGATGACTCGAGAAAATCAATGAACGTTGCACGCGCACTGCACGTTACGTATTATACGTATGTACGCGAGTGAATGAAACAAAGGGAAATATACGAGTCGAAGTTGAACGTGAAGAGCTGGAGAGAAATAAGGAAGAGAATTAAAAAAAAAAAAAAAAAAAGGAAAAAGGAGTACGTACAAGTTTACACGAGGAACTACTAAGCATTCGTAATAATGTTTCTGGAATTTTACCGGGTTTTACCGCATTTCAATGTAGTTAGTCATCGTCATCATTAGCTTTGTACTCTGGTCAATAAGCTAGCGAAATTCCTTATCCCTTCTTTTCACGTACGGGACGTATCGGGAAAAACTTAATCACCCTATACTTCCCAACGTACCGCATATTAATTTACATTTCATTTCATTTGTTTCGCTATCCGGGGCGGCAGAAATCTCCGGAGAGTCTTGCGACAATTTTTTTCCATCTCCTTTTATTTATTTTTATTATTTATTATTCTTCCGAGAAAATCTCGAAGATAAAATGCAACCTCGACGTACGCGTATGTACCACGTGTACGTGCAATTCTCTGGACAATGAATCGTAAAAATTCTATGAATATATTATCTATATATTATATGGGTACATATATATACAGTATGCATAATATCGATTATTGCGTGATGATTTCCCGTCACGTTCTAAAAACGCGCTGCTGCCGCCGCCGCCGCCGCCGCCGCCGCCGCGTTTCGTTACGTCATTATTTTATACAATAATATCAATTTATATACAGAATATTCACGTTCAAAATATATAACATCACGTACATAGGTAGGTATGTATATGTACGAATAAAGTTCTCTGGTAAAAAAATGATTTTCGTAATTGTTCTCCTTTTTTTCTTTCTTCTTTCAAATCGAGACATAAATTCTCTGAAATTTATCGCACGATGAGAAAAAACGACGAGAAAATAAAGAGGGGGTTAGAATTTCGATGGAATTCGATCGGCCCACCCGGTATGCACGCGCAAAAGTTGAAAGTCTCGATCGGCGGCGTCGGACATAAAGTAGTAGCCACCGAGGCTATGACCGTTTATGGAAAATTCTATATAAAATGGATACCGGGTCGTTGCTTTACCAGAAAGAAAAGAGAAAAAAAAAACAAAAAAAGAACACACCAGAATTGTAACATTGCTTAGAGGAATTGAGTAAATAAATTCACGTGTACGTATCATAAATTTATAAACGCACGTGAGTATATAAATTAAGTATATTAACGGACGTTATACTAAACGCGTGTGCGGAAGAAAGAAACGAAGAAGAAGATAAAAAAGAATTTCAATCTTTTCGAAATTTTTAATCCGACTACGAGAATTTTTTTTTTTTTTGTTTTTTTTTTCAAATCCCAACCGTCATTCGTCGACCCTACACTATAATCCTATATAATCCCTAAAAATTACTTATAAATATTAATATATACCGCATACATATTTTTCGACAAGACGTTAGTCGTCATAAATTTGGCTTAAAAAATTTCAAAAAATTATTCAGACCCATTACCAAATTGCGCCCATATAATGTAGATATTAAAAATTGTATTTTCTCCCTGACTTTCCATTTCCTTATTCGTTTCCTTTATTTTCAATTGTGAGATCCTTTCGTTTTTTTTTTGGTCCTTCTCCTTCTGTCAAATTTAATTCCACGCTCGCAAACAATATTTCGCCAAATTAATTCCCGCGAAATTTAATATCGATATCAATAATAACGACGATGATAATAAAACGATAAAGGCGATAACAATAATAATAATGATAATCGTTCGCTTTAGAGCTTAGGTACAGTCTTTTATATAATAGACCGCATTTTGCTTCGTTATGATCCATTTAACCAACCGTTCTCGACCGACGTCGCCAATAACTATAGCTAATTACACGTTTAATTGACTGAGAGAGAGAAAAAAAAAGGAAGAAAAATAAAAATAGAAAAGAAAGAAAATCCCCGGTTCCGTTCGTCGCCTTTATTACACCTCGTGTAACACCGCGCACACACAGCGAAAACGAGATATGGAGATAAGAAGAAATTAGAAACTGGGAAAATTGACCTGACAAATTTTCTTTCATTCCGTGTTGCGAAATGTGATTTGAACGAAAAAAAAATGAAAAAAAAAATTATTATAAACCGAAAGAAAAAGTATTCGAATAACATCTACATGTGTGTAAAAAAAAAAAATGAAGGAGCGTTCTGATAAAATGGACGATATGGGAAAAAGTTAATAAATGAGTAAATAGATGAAAAGGGAACAAAATTCACAATGGCCTAAAAGGGATCGATAAATGTATGAGAGTGGATCGTTGGCCTCCGGTGAATGGAATGCGTGGAGTATACCATACGATATGGAAATATATTTGGAGCATAAGTAAAGAATATGATGTAAAAAGGGGAAGAAAAAAAAAAAAGAATTCCGAGGGAAAGAAAAAAAAAAAACCGTCCATTATAAACCATTATCACGCAGATTCGAAGAGATTGTGATGCAGGGAACGTTCATTATTCGAACGGAGTATCGAGAGAATCATGAATAATGAAGATGAAAAAAGGAGAAAAAAAATTCAAGCAAAACAGAATGAATAATAAAATGGAATGAATCTAAACTGAGCTAAATTGACGGAAAAAAAAAGAAAAAGAAAAAAAAAACAGTTTAGTAACGGGGAAAGACAGCGGAGGCCAGGTAGAATATATCGTTGGGTTAGGTCGGATATCAGGTGAGGTGAGGTTAGCTCGAGGGCAGGTGACCGTTTTCTACAAAACTCTCGTCCCGAGGATCAGGACATAGGTATATAGTCGCGTATTAATTTTCAAGGTCCAGACGTATGGAGCGCGACCCGATCGGAAGGCCCCTGCTGCAGCAGCAGCAGCGAGCAGCAGCAGCTTTAAAATTTCAATCGTTTCAATTTTCGGTATCCGGGAGCAGAAAAAATAGGGATAAAAAAGAAAATAGAAAATAGAAAAAGAAAAATGGAACCGCCCAACTAACAGCTGCATATAACATGGGTGTATGCTCGATGTACTGCGTTGTATTTATACATCCATCTGTGTGTGTGTGTGTGTGTGTACTATACAGGGTGTGCACAAGATTTCAAGTTCGAATTCGGAAATTCATCAGAATAAAAATGACGATTGATGGATTAGCGTGTGAAAATATATAAAGATAAAATGGAAAAATTAAAGAATGAGTATATAAAGAAATTAGAAATAAACGATACGAAAATGATTTTTTCTCTCCGTTTTGTTGCTTGAAAATTTCGTTCAAAATCAGATTACATACATCTAAGTATGTGAATCACGTAACCTATTTGTGAAAAAAAAAATCGATCTTACATCTACATAGGTATGTACGATGTCCTATGTGACCCGCATGCAGTTAACATAAATTTATAGACTATCAAAAATCGAAAGAAAGGAGAGCAAAAATCGCAAATATAACTGAAAAATATAGTAAAATTAATGACAGTAGGTCAGCCAAACCCGATTCTTTTTTTTTTCCCCCTACATAAAACATACATAAATACGTATAACTATACGATATAAAAATATATAAACTGCACTGCGTATGTACGACGACGAATATATATGAATATACATGCTCACAATTATCTCAGAGACGCATCCTGCAGGGGCGCACCCATTTTTTTTTCGTTTGCCATCGTACGCGAGTTATAATACAGTGTAAAAATAGATCCATACACGCGTACGTGTACATATGTACGTACGTATTATATACATAAATATAAAGTACAGGGGTAAGTCAAAGTATATGAAGTGAGGAAAAGAAAAAAAGAAGATTTTCAAATATATATTTTTATACATATAACGTATAAATAAAAATTTATCCGCTGCAGCTTGTATACTTATAGATAACGAATATCTGTACGCACGCACACACCCACCCGTCATAGGTATATATATATGTACACACGCGTACACACGCGGTATATATTTTTACATTATCATCGAAAGCAGCCGCAGCAACTGCAGCAGCAGGCGCGGTGTTAGGGCCCTAAATCGACTGTGATAGTTTAATTTTTATTAGTTACATCTGGCAAAGCTGACCGTCATATATGTACGTATATATATATATATATTTTGGGGGAGATAATGACGTTATCTAAACATAACAGGAGCGTGTCTGAAACGCACACGTTGAATACGTACATGTTACGTGTGCGCTATAAATATATATTGAAAATATCTAAACTTCCATAATTATCGGGGGCGGGGCAACCGTATCGAACCGTAAAAGCAACAAAAAACGAAGAAGAAGAAGAAGAAGAAGAAAATGAGAAAAATTACGGGCAACAAATTTTCTCAAAACTCGGAGAGAATAATTTGAAGAGAAAAATAAAAAGAAAATTAGAAAAATGATGAAATTTCAAATGACAAAAAACCAACAAAGAGAAAAGAAAAAAACTTTCGAAATGATATACATATGATACACATACGCGTGGTACCTAATTACATAGGTAGGTCGTTATACATATATACGCATATATTTGTACATATGTACTCTCGTTATTATATACGAGCGAATCGAGAGTAGAGTTACACTTCGCAGCTTGAAGAGCGTTGTTCTTATAAGGTAATCGTATCGCCGGTTTGTCTTGGCCTACCTGATGTATACATACGAGACACATACACACATGTGTACATACATACGACGTATGTACCACTCTGCTTGAATATAAAAAAAAAAAAAAAAAAAGCAAAAAAAGGAAAGAGAAAAAAATCCTGTACGTATAACGCATAGAGGTACGCAGTAGTTATTTGCCTCTAGTTGTAACAATTTTATTTTATTTTTTATTTTTTTTTTTTTTCTATCCGTACGTCTTTTTTATTTCACACAGAATCATATGTATATGAGGTATACGTACCTCTCGTGTATACCTATAGGTAATGGGCACACGACCGCGGGTATTATAATGCGCGACTATAGATTAACTGCAGCATACATAATCTACATGTAAAACGCGTCTCTTGTAAAATTGCTTCTTCGTCGCTTTACTCTGTGCACTATCGTCATTTACCTAATTATTTCTTTTTTTTTTTTAATCGCATATGTGCATATATTTGATCTGTAGATAAATTGAAGTGGGGACAATAATACAAAAAGAAAAAAAAAAGAAAGGAAGAAAAGAAATTTGTCAAAATAAAGAAAATCGAGACGACGAAACGCTACGTATAGCGGAATAGGCGACGGAATGGCGGGCCGCACCGCAGGTGACCTCAACGCGTGTATGGAGAGTAACTGGTAAAGTGAGAGAAAAATAAAAAGAAAAATGGGGAGAAGAAGAGAGAAAAAAAGGAATCGGTGAAGAAAGCAGGAAAGCTATAAAAAAGTGAGAGAGAGAGAGAAAGAGAGAAAACGGGTGGAAGAATCGCGGTGCATGTGCGGTCGTATCCTTCGCGGTAATTCTCCTTCCTTCTTTTTTTTGTCGACTTCTTCGAGTCGTATAAATTTACCGTACGCGCATGTGTGTTACACGCACACCACCCGACACCACGCGCGCCTTTTGTGATACACACCGTGTTTGAAAACGACCAAAAGCAAAAAGAAAAAGAAAAAGAAAAAAATAAATAAATAATAAGTCAATGAAAATAAGTAAGAAAAAGGGGAACGACGGTGGGGAAAAAATTAACGAACTTTCACGAGCGCGTACACAAGGTACAAGTAAATATACCGCGGTCGAATGGAATAAGATCCGATTTTGTCCAATGGAATTGAATTTTTTCCAAAACTAAAAATTCGATGAAAAATCGATGAAAATTATCCGAATATAAAATCGTTAGAAATTAAGTCTTTCGATTCGACGGTTCCAAAGATTTGCCTCAATACGAATAACGTATCAAATCAATGGAGATTAATCAACGTAATTGAGTGTACAGCGCATTGATCGATATTCCGATTACCGTTTGCACGTCTAATAAATAACAATTCGATTAATTGAGACGCGATGCGTACGTTAAAATAACGACGTCATCGCGTCTGCGGTCATTACAAAACATTCGAATATAACGGGGAGACGATCGTGTTCGAATTGTACTCACACTCGACTCGACGAACGCGAGAGGAAAAGGAGAGAATGAAAAATTGAGAAAACAAAATAATTAAACCGAACAAAAAAAATCGAAAGAAAAAGAAAACACCCTTCGTCCATAAACGTGTTGCAGTTCGAAAATGTATAAAACTTTGAAACGAAAAACCAAAAAGAATTAAAAAAAAAGTTACATTTTTTTTTATTTTTCATCATACGTGATCGAAGAGAAAACAAACCTGCGTTTTACGTATATGCACCTATATATACGAAATACGATACTATGATACAAAGAAAGAAAAAAAAGAGTAATAAAAACCACAGTAATAATATAATGTACAAAAATTAGTCGATTTCATATTCGCTATATAAAGTAGAGAAAAAATGGGAATGAAAATTTGATCTGATTGATCCAAATTTGATTGGTTTTTCTTTTTTCTGTACACAGAATATTGCGAACAAATCGACGCGATGTATATAATTTTTCACCTGGGAAAGCAACCCCATCCGGGAATGATCGGTGACTCGAGTTTACCGGGCGTCCGTCGCGGGACTTTCTCCGGTCGCTTTTATTTTTCTCTCTCGATTCGCGGATGCGCTTCGCTATCGCCTCAAAACCAATGAGGGGGGGGGGCGGGGGGAACTCGCATCGCCTACCGTTAGAACTCTTTCAAGTGCAGCTATTAAATCGGAACTCTCGTTGCACTGCACGATTGGTTTAGTTAGTTTCAGCGAAATGCGCAGTCTGTCTGACTTCATCGAACCGGCGTAAGTCGACTCTACTCCTCGCGAATATACGTATAGGTATACATATAATGCGGGTCGATTTCCGACTGCGTCGCGTTGCAGTTAAAAGTAAAAAAAAAAAAAAAACATACGAAAAAATAAATGGAATAAGAATTGAAAAAAAAGAAAGAGACTCTGAAGGGTGGATACGGATTGCCGACGAAGCATGAACGGATGCCAATTACATGCCGTATAGCTACCTATTATACACACCACCGAATTATACTCGACTATACATACGTATAGCCGATACCCAAATGTTGAATTGAAAATATCGAATTATTATTATCATTGAGGATACCTCCTAATAAATTAGCATATAGACGAGTTAATGAGAAAAATTAGGTGCCTACCCGTACTTGAATAAATTCTATACACAGATCCTACGTCCATGGAATAAAAGAAATATATAATAACCAAGATACATATAACGTAAACAGAGAAGAAAAAAAAAAAAACATTAATAGCCAAAATAAAATTTTTACGAAGAATCTACAGGTGCCCGTGGCAGCTTATTAATGCAACAGCAGAGTGTGCGAACTGTAGATTGGCAACTTGTACGTACATGTATATGTATATATACACCAGGTACATATATACCGCATATATTATTATGCATGTACAGTACTTTGACCCGGGGTAAATGCACATGGTACCTATATCCACGGTGCATACATAGGTATAAGCGTACCTACTTTATTTTCATCGAACAAAAGTTTGCCGCTATTTTTTTTTTAGTTTAATTTCTTTTTCTTTGCTTTTTGCTTTTTGCTTTTTTACCCGTTTCGTTTAAATTTATTCGCTTAGTTACAGGGGGGGTAGGTATATCACCGCGGTGAATACAGGTATACCTGTATACATCTGTATAATGTATACGAGGATGTATTTATGCGCGACGAGAAGAGAGCCGCAACTAGATTCACGTATACAGTTGTGTACACATACGCTATTCTTCATCAAACTTAATTCAATTTCTTCCTTTTCTTTTTCTTCGTGTTTCATACATTCGCCAAATTATTTTTCGTCAAAAAATCACACGTCGTCGCACCCGTACAGATGATATTCCATAATTACGGCGAAAATCTCGTTATCACCGGATACGCGTACGTAAAAATTTTTTTTTTGGCAACCGTTACGGCGCGACGTCGTACACGCTAGCGAGGGCAGTAAAATGAAAAAAGAAAAAAAAAAATGGGAAAATTAAATACGTCGCGGTTTGGGTTCGGTTCGGTTACATCACGCGACGATAATGTACAGCGGTGTAGCGTTAGTGAAGATATTACGAGAAGAAACACCGTCGCGTTTGCTCGATTCTGTGTATTACGTGGGTACTGTAATGTAAGTCGAAATAAAATGAGACAGAACACGTGATTCATTTTTCCTTTTATCACCGTTTTTTTTTTTTACCCTCGTCTATTTGGTTTATTTTTCGAGATACCGCGAGATAGCGAGTATAATTTATTATTAAAGAAAGAGGAGAAGATGGAAAGAGAAAAAGAAAAAAAAAAAAAATTAAGAGAATAAGAGGTATACGTACGCTACGTGTGTGTTATACATATATGTATATATACGGTAATTACGACATGTCCGTGATACCGAGCAAAAAAAAATTAAAATCATTTTCACGCACGTCTCTTGTACGCGTGTACAACAGAAAATGAAATTACATGTAAAAAGAAAAAAAATAAATAAAAAAAAATACAAATCTCGGTACACGTGATATAATACAGTACATATGAGTATGTATGTGTACAATGTATAACACGAAGCGAAGCATGTCAGGGTGATTATTTAGCATCTGTCATTGGCTATTGTAATCAAAGTTTCTTTAATAAGAACAACGCGACAGCGAGCATAGCCGGGTATAGTATAGGATGCACGGCGGCAAAATCAGTGACAGTCGCACTAACGGTAGCATAAAACTCGAGTGTGTACGTAAAATACATAAGATTTATATGTACATACGCATATACGTATATATATAATATCTACTCGTATACGTATGTACGATATGTAACAATGGGACGCAAGAGATCGATGAGAATATACAAATATATACATATATGTGATACATATATATATTTCTTTTTCTTTTTCTATCCCTTTTGAAAGTTGCAGCGGTAGGATGCAGAGATTCTACCACCACATCTCTGAGCACACATAGAGCGGCGGACACATGAACGAATACGTAAGTATTTTTTTTTTTACTTTTTATTCTTTCGTTTTTTTTTTTTTTCAAAGTCATTTTCTAGCTTTACTTGGTATGTCGCTCGTACGATCGTGAGATACGTATACATATATATGTACATAGTTATTGCTGGTATGTGTTCAAGGTATGTATTATAAAATGCAACGGCAGCGAGAACGACTGTAATTACATAAATGGTTTTTACTTTTTTTTTTTCTATTTCCTTCTTTTTTTCTCTAAACGCGACATAATAATGGGGAGAAAGATAAAAAAAAAAAAAAGATTCAAAACCGAAAAAATCTTTCGTTACATAGGACAAATGTACAAACATACGTATGTGTATATGTATATAATATTACATATACTTGAATCGTCCTTGACTCCGATTATAAAACCTCATAGAACGGAGCGGCAGCGATCTGCAGCCCTACGGTATACAGACAGCATTTAAAAACCGATAGACGAGAAAAAGAAAACAGAAAGAGAGAATACGCCGTTGATTTTACTTTCGATATTTCATCAATGTTGCTTATATTTTATTTCCCATTTTTTTTTCCATTTGCTGCATATAGATGAAATGATAAGAGTATACCGCGTATGGTATGTATACTGTAAAAACTCATCCGCGTCAACGCTTTAAATTTTATCTCCTAGAGAACTACGACGATTGTCACAGTTATAGGCGAACTAGTAATAATAATAACAACAACAACAATAATAATAATAATCAGTTTGAATAGGCTCAAGTATGCGAGATACGGTGGTCGTCGGGATTAATTGAAGAGGCGTACGCGCTGTACCGTACTTTATTTTTCGAGAAGCAAAAAAATAAAAAAACAATAAAAAACCAAATGAAAAAAAAAAGTTCTAAACATATCAAATGTAAGAAAATAAAATGGAATAAAAGACGATGGCGAGTGAAATAATCCTGGCTACTCGTACGCGATTCGATACGAGTTGGGAGTAACGTTTTTATTATTCCTTCGCTCAAACAGTCTTTAAAAAAAGCCAATCTCGAGCGTCGATTATTCTAAGCACGAGAATATAAGACGAAAAATTTTTATCTTATAAAACGCTAACCGGCCGACGCATCGTCATCTTCGTTACATCATAATTATTTGAGGAGCTGATACGACCGTTGTATTGAAAAAAATAAAAACCACCTAATTTAAAACGATCAAATTCTCGCACTCTTGATTTTCTGTTCAACAATAAGGTACGTATACGAGCAACGACTAGATTGTATACACCAAGTGTAAACAGACATTTGTATCCCTCTACTTTTTCCCTCTAATTAATGAGCATGTGAGTATAATATAATTAGCGAAGTGAAAAACAATCGAGATAAGTTCAAAGACGTTTTGTTCGAGGTCTTTTAAAAAGGCCTGATGTGCATAACGTGATGCAACCCATTCGTCGCTCGAATGTATACATGTATAATACAATACAAGGATTTACGTTGTGTTACTTTTTCTCTTCTTTTCATTCGTTTTCCTTCTTTCATTAAATTTTTTATCATTTTATTCGTTTATTTTTACATCACGTTATAAAGTCCAACACGTAACGCGTTTGTGTTCTACGTGAGACCGGAGTGCGATTGAATAATGATTTATTTACACATTTATCTTCGATTCGAAATACTATTTTTTTTTTTTTTTTTTCTCACTTTTCAGATTTGTCGCGGTGGAGGACGAGGGTGGGGGAAAAAGAATTTGATTTATAAAGCGGAGCAGCAGAGCAGGGAGCGGCGAGGGGCATGATTTTGTAATAAAATCGTCTAGAATCTATAAGGACGTCTTATTTCCACTGAAATTTTTATCATCCCTGCTGCTCCTGCTTTGCCCCGCTGCTGTTCGCCCCGAGGCGACACTTCGCTCTTTATTCGAGGAGGGTCTCGTTCGTTCGTTCAAAAACAAGTTGGTGGAAATAATAAAATGAAAATATTCTCAAAAGAAAAAAAAAAAAAAAAAAAAAAAAGGAAAAAATTTAATCTCGCCTCAATTCATGGCACAAGAATTATCGAACCTCCGTATCCCAACCCCCTGGATAATGAGGGGGTTGGAGAAAAGTTCAAAAAAAACAAAATTGGGAAAAGAATAATCGTGGAACAAAGCTGGAAATATCCTAGAAGAATGATGTCAACCCATTCGAAAATTCTCGATGATCGTCATCCCTATTTTGGTAAACATTTTTCGGGTCATTAGGAAGAAAAAAAATGCCTAAATTTTTGGATTACACAGTGTAAATTCGAAGGGGTATGAAAGGGGTGATGTGGCGGAAAATGTGACAATGTATATACGACGTTAAAAATATTGATATGCATTATATTCCTTAATTCTATACGTTTTCGAATATTGCTATAGATCCTTACCACTTATCCTTCTCATGACGTGAAGAAGGGTTGTGTCTTTTTTTGATTTTGTTGTTGTATTTTTTTCGTTTTCTAATTCCTTTCTTAAACAGCAGTCATCTAGATTCTCGCAGACGTATTCGTTGATTGTGCAAATAACACAGATATAATAAATAAAATTCACAATTATAAAACACCATTCTTTAGTTTTTACGTTCAAATATCACCTTGTCGAGATCACAAATGGAAACGTTGTTAAATATTGTCTTGACGATAATACCACCGTACTCGAAGCAATGAAATCCTGACAATCAGGTGTCATTTTAAACATTTATACCAATGCAATAGCAACAAACTTTTTTTTCTTTTTTTTTAACAATAAAAAATCTCAGTTGGCAATCGTCGCGTTTCACCGGTCGGTAATAGTAGGGGTAAGTTAGAGAAGAAAATAACGAAGACGATCCGAATGAACAATTTATGAAATAATCGGACAACAAGAATTGACGATTTTTAAACCGCGAACTCAATTCACCGTCAAACTACGAACGACGTTCGAACGATACCCCGTCTCGTTTATCGTAATCCGTGTCGAAAATTCCCGCCGCCAACATCGTCAACAACAACAATAACACCCGAGTAAAAGGGAGAACGAGAAGCAGCGAGGAGGCGTTCGATCATCTCGTGCCTTTGTTAACGATAATCTATTACGCCACGACGTTTGTGTTACGGGGAGAAAAACTTTGCCACAATCTTTTATAAAACATTCATCCTTACACAGACACCCGT
Organism: Athalia rosae; assembly: GCF_917208135.1. NCBI lineage: Eukaryota > Metazoa > Arthropoda > Insecta > Hymenoptera > Athaliidae > Athalia > Athalia rosae. The sequence continues at coordinate 4,236,978 of NC_064033.1, forward strand.
TGATAGTCTAGTGCCACGGAGAACCACCAGAGTACCACCGGCTTCCATGGGCGAGTCCATTATTCCGATTATATTCCTTCCTTTTCGTTATTTCCTACCGTACGGCTACTCCGTCTCACTCACTGAGTTTCGTTCTATTTTTTTTTTTTTTACTTATTTTATCGTTCCCTTTTCAACATTTTCTTTGTACCACAAAAACGCTAAAAGTCACCGGTAACAACACGACTATCCGAAGGGGTGCCGAACGCCGAACTGATCCTATCCGACCAGAACGACGACGCCGACTAGCACGGGAGCCGACACAACTTGACGAACGTTTCCGAACTTACGCGACTATCGCCGAACGGCTGAACCACGAACTAGCGTGCTTTTTAAAATACAAAAAAATTAAAAACCCGCAATCCCGTCAATTTCACCGTCAGGTCAATTTTACACGACAATTATTGTTAATAATTTTCAATTCTAACTAATATATCGCACCTCGCCAATGTCTGCTGCTATTTTTTCTTCCATTTTATTCATCAGGTGTATGGAATTTTCGATCTCTAAAAAAAACCTGGCGAGTATGACGTAAACACAAAAGCACCCCCCTTTTTGCGGTTGATTTTTTTTATGTTTGAATTGTTCGAAATTCTTTGCATTTTAATAAACTATCGGAAATCACGTTCGACTACTGACAAATTTGGGCAAGTTTTTTTTTTCTAGAACTTCAAAAAAAGAACCTCAGATTTTGATACCCTCTCCTCGTATATTCCTGACGTGTGAACACGATCGTCGATTTGTACGTAACCGCACGTGAGCACATAACGATCGTGCGACGGAGTAAATAGAGGTGAAAAGATTAGATAGTGACAACTACACCCTAAAATGTGGGAAAGCGGAGCGTCAAAAAGTCTCCAGAGAGCAGTTGCAGGACTCCGACTTTAGTATTTTTCAAGCTACAAAGCGTTCGATGACTGATTATTCTATATTTTTTTTTCATCACGTTGTAATTTATCTAATCTCTACTTTCGGTTCGACGGAGACGCGACGTGATTCCTGATCAATTCGCCGCAGTGGAGCGAAAAAACGGAGAGAAAGAAGGGAGAAAAAAAATCACCCGAACCCCGCATACACTATGAGCTACGCATACGTTAAATTCTATGCCCATATGATGTCGCTCTATGTGGTACAGTATAAGTTACTGCAGGGTAAAAATACGGGCTTTTGAGAATAAATGGACAAAAGCAAAAAGGGACCGAGTGGAGTGAAAAAAATACAAAAACAAATTCAACCGCGTCATAACACCGAACAAAATGATATAAATTTTCAACCGCGGCAACGAGACAATAGAACTAATTAACATCAATTACCCTGCAGCACAATAAGAGTGTTAAGATGATATCACATATGATGCGGGCATTGCAGAGCGCCCTGCAGCACCGTATAAAATCCGAATCTAATCTAACTAATTATGGTACATACATATATATATACAAAGAGAAGCTGGAACTGATTACTGCCGCTAGTCGAGATGATCACTATTTTATTTTCAGTCCGATTGTTTTTTCTCCGTTATTTTTTTACCGATCATCCAATCATCGTCATCATCATCACGATTCCATTGTCCACGACGACGATTGCAACGAAATCCTTTTGCCTTTTTCGTAATCTTTTTCAAAATTTCTTTCGTTTTTCATATCAACATCGACGTGCTTTGTAAATGGTTTTATGGTCAGACATTTGAATGGTTTCCTAAGAACGCTATGCATATCCGGTTGCAAATGCAGTTATGACTTTCTTCTACGTTAATACAATAATTTTGTTAATTTTTTTTTTCTCCTCCTCCAGATTTCTCTTTTTTTCCCCGATATTCCTTCTCGTCTTCTCTCTAAGCTCATTCGGAGGTACGGTGCTTCCGTATAGAAATCGGGGATGAGTTTTGGACTTTGAGGCGTACGAGGTATGTACCTATATGTGTTGGTAATTAGTGTCGAAATGGCACCTCCCGTTCCACGTATTTCTATCTCTCTTTCAGGGTTACCGCCGGTATACGTACACCTACAGTATACGTGTACGGTAGTCGGGAACGGGTTTTCCCTGTGGGAGAAGCAAAAGGAACGCGTGAAGGGAAGCGGACGCGACGGTAAACGTGAGGCCTACGGGTAAGGCGGGCTACGCGCGGCGCACAGCGTAGAGGTACGTGGTGGTAAGAGTCTACGGGTACGAGTCAAGTAGAGGATTGTAGAAGAGAACCGGTGTTGAAGCAGGGTGATCGCAGGGTGATCGCAGGGGGGTCGCCATGGCAACAGACCCGCGAGTTTTCCAACCGTGTTGGCTTCTCTTTCACTCTCTCTCTCTTCCATTCGATCTTCGCATATCCCTCTCTCTCTCTCTCTCTCTCTCTCTTTTTCACTCTCTTGCTCTCCTCACTACGTTAGCTCTACGAAGCTCTCTCTACTACGGACGCTCTGAACTCACCACTATTTATAAATCCAGCCCCGCGAAGAGAACTCTCGCGTGATACCGCTAGGGTCATCTGGCCCTATGGCCAGTCAGTAGTAGTCAGTCGGTTGTAGGACGACGAAGAAGACCGGAGATCAGGCTTCAACAATTTATATGCGTATTGCTTTCTTTTTACTGTTTGCCTTTTTCCTATTTTTCTCTTCCTCTTGGTACCACCGCGCGTGCAACGACGACACACTGCAATCCGTCCGCGTCAAAGAGATTTCGTTTTCATCCCGTTACTCGTTTTCTTTGGCAAATTTATTCGTTATTGGCAGGGACCTTCGGCAGGTAGAATGTTCAACCGGAGATCCGAATGTCGTACGTGTTTCACGGGTTCTTGAGGAATAGAAGGAATGAAAAAAAAAAGTGGTAGCAGTAGCAGCGTTAGCAGTAGGGGTAGAAGTTCGGAAGTAGATCCAGATATAGGTACCCTTTTGCAGACTTTCCTCAGTAGACGCACTTGACGCCATCCACTCGAGATAAATAATATTCCGTATTCAACTTTTTTCAAAGTCTCTTCAGACTCGCAACTTTACATCGATGATTGTCATTTAAATTCGTGTGTAAACGTTAAGGAATAAATGTAGACAGCTGACGATACTCCGGGTACATTTTTCAAACAGCAAACATTTACGGTTCCTCCTCTTTGCTTTTCTCTTATTTCGTCTGTACAATATTATTTTCGGCAATTTTTCAAACAACAACAACGATTTTGCAGCAATAATTTCGCCTTCAGTTCCACGATACTTTCGATATTGTTATACGAAAGTATAGGTGATAGTTTGCAGCACAATGTTTCTTTCCTTTATTTTGTTTAAATTATCTTCGTTCGACGACGACGACGACAACGACGACGATTATACGTGTACAGGTTTTGATGTTTTCGACCCGCATGGTCTGCCTTTTTTTTTTTTTTTTTTTTTTTTTACAGCTTCGTAGCGAAGAGTGAAAAAAAGGAGAAGGCGGAAAATAATGAAAAATTTTTATATACGCGTGTATAAATAGGGACCAGGACGATGTGGCTCTCAGCACGAGTGTCGTCGACGATGCCACCCTTGGACGGCACCGCGACGCGACGAGCATCGCGCTACCGACGCCGACGTGGTCTCCCTCCTTCCCTTCCCCTTCCAACCCTCCCACGAGTTATATCGATTGCTGCTGCTGCCGGTTTTGCTTTTGCTCTTGCTTTTGCTTTTGCTCTTCCTTGGCGAGGTGCATGCTGAAGAAGGTAGATGTAGTTGTTACTAGACACACCGCCCTAGACGCCAAGTTCGCCGGTCCAACTTGCCACGGATCCCGTTTCAAATGGATGGAAAAAAAAAGTGGGACCGAAAAATGAGAGAAAAAAACAAAAAAAAAATTTATATATAAAGGCCGGGGATTACAGCTGTTATCGTAAAGGTTGTGGATCTGACGTCAAGTGACAAAGAGCCTGGAATGAATAGCCCTCTTTTTGGCTGCGTATGACGACCAATCGATCCCGACCCCCAACCCCCATCCCCCTAAAGCATTTATACACACGCCTCTACACTGCGAAAGGAAAGCCGGCTTTTTGCTCTTCGTATAATCACGTCTCTGTTCTATTTACCGTCACATTAAAAGTCACCGTTTTCCGCATATTATATTATCACAAACTATCACCTACCTATATATTTATGAACTTTAAAAAATTCTACACCGTTTCGAAAGTTATTACAGACCGCGATGGGCATGGGGAATTATCTTCAATTTTCATTCTTTTTTTTTCTTTTGTATCTTCTAACGCTGGAGATATGACATTAGTTGTATATCGGTATGTAAACGATTGATACGTACGCATTGAGATTAGAATTGTATATGGGTTTGATGTAAGATTAGTTGGTTCGAGGGAAACTGTAAATATTTTTTCCTTTTTCGCCTGCATTAGTGATATCGCAAAAGGTCATTGCCCTTTTATAGCATTACGTATAATGGACAGGGTAATAACATCATTCAGCAGCAGCGAATGCACTAACATTTACTGACCATGGCATCATTCGTGGCATTTCAGATTACTGGTTTTCATTCCAAGTTTGGCTAGAGGCCAAAAATTCAATCGGTAGCGCAATTCGTGTTCTCTTTCTTTTTAGTTTCATTACTTGTTTTTCTCCTTTAAAACAACATTTTTCTAGGCTACAAGCTGCAATCGTTCTATTTCACTATTATAAACCGCACGAAGAACGCGATTGCTTAAGAAAATCAACTCCGACATATGTACCGCATATGTGGATGCATATACAAACACGACAAGGAGAGTCCGTAAATCTAATTTTGTAAATTTACACCGAATTTAATTCACTGTCGAGTTTGTTGATTCATTTGTTCATTCAATTAGTTATTATTAGTTACTATTAGTTTCTTCGGGCCGAATGAACATTCATTTTTTTCAGTGCTCGATAAACTCACTCAATTTAAGATTTTTCATATTTTACCAATTGATATTGTAATGAAGAGATGATAATTCAAATCTCTTCTTCAAACAACTGCACGATAATTTCATAAGTTCTTTGATTTCTGCTACTTCGGTCCAGAATCAACTATGCCTATCGTTCCATGAATAACCATTACATTGTAATTGAATTAAATAAATGAGGAGTAAATTAGTTTATAATTCACAGAGATTGTGTTTTTAATTTCTCCTTTTTTTTCCTTTTTTCTTCACAGTTGGATTATTGCTTGACAATTGTTATTATTGTTATTATTATTATTAATTTGTTTCTTTTTCTCCCTTCTTTCTTCTTCTAGTATTTTCAACTCTTTGAACAGAGCTTGTCTGAATAAATAAATAATAAATGATAATACTTAGGTATAAATTAACGTTAAAGTGTTACGTGATAACTATATTTATATATATATGTATATTATGTAAAGAAACATAAAAAAAAAATAAAATAATAAAAGCATAATGCAAGAAATACTATACGATTTTTTAAATGCAATTTAGTAATTATGTCGATAAAAAATAGCAAGAAGAAAAATTAGACGTATTATAAAAATCGCGATCCACCCTCTTCGATAATCATATTGATATAAGCTTATCTTGATTATCAATGATATCTAAACTGATTTAGTAGCTGGAAGCTATTGATTAGACAGTTATTTATCGATAGTGTGAATTTTATTCAACACACACAGACACATACGGACAATTGAACATTTTTATACTGGCTAATACGTTACGTAAGAAATAAAACGAAGTGAAAATAAATTCTACTGTAATGTTGCTAATCGAATACCTGATACAGGAAGATATGACTTTAATATGAGGTATAAGCCATTGGACTGGCAGAAGTATGTACGCTAATATGCAAAGCTATATAGAAAATATTTACTGAATCTATGAGGGCCATTAGTGTAATATTCGATACACGTTATGGACTGTGATAGTAATAACTGAAACTAACTATTCGTCAATCATTATTGTTCAAATGATAAAATCTAAACCTACTTAAAATATCAATTTCTATCGTTGGAAGTACACCTGTGGTGCTATCGAAACTAGTTGTGTGATAAAAAAAAAAAAAGAACACTTCAACATCGAGACAGATATTTTTTCACTCCGACATCAACGTGTCGAGTAATTGCTTGAAAAATCGTGGTCGAAACATTGTGACTCTTTCAGAGCGTTATTTAAATGCATTGCTTTGGTTAACGGATGAATTATTAAAATCCGATAGGAGGCTTCGGATGAAGTACATACGTTCTCGTCAATTGCTAGATTTTTGCATTTTTTTATAGTAACCTTGTATTCTTGCGTCATGCTTTTTTCACAGCATATAAAGTCGACGTAAAACAGGAACATTTCGATACTCGAATGATTATTGAACAATGAGAGTAGATGCTACCGTTTTTTTCTCATACCTTTACGATAGCCTTTTCCAAACCAGCCAGGATTTTTCGCCGAGGGTAACGGCGTGGTTGGGTCTAAAACTAACGATTCGATTTCCTGATTTGTTTCTAAGTTCGAGTCAACTTCAGACTCGGTATTTTCAGTCGTTGAAAGATCCGTTGCCGCGGGATCTTCGCCGTCTCTCTGATAAAACAGACAAGTTAATGAACCTTCGTTTTCCATGCAAAACGAACAGGCGGGTTTTGGTTTTGGAGACTCGATCATGAGGGGGGGTACTTGGATGAATGGGTAGTAAAAAAATGGGGTTAAATGTGGGTACATATACATAGGAGGGAATGGCAAGCCCATCGATAGGAATGGTAAGGCTGTGAAGAATGGAGCAGGATAAGCCGTCATCGACTCTGATGTTGTGATTTGTGAATTGCAGTCTTCTTCAGTTTTTGGCATAGTTTCGTCTGATTTTTTATCCTCCAGACAAGTTTTTGAATCGTTATCACCGAGAGTAGGTTCTTCTAGGCACGGTTGTGACGTCGTAGATTGTTCATTCGCTTCAAGTCTCACGGCGTGATGGAATATCGGGTCTTTGGCTCTATTGTACGGTGGTATCTCTAGACCTAAATGGGCCATAACTCTTTTCATGACTTCGTCACATCTGCCGTTTATCTTCAACACCGCGTTTTCATCCTTCGGTGTCCACTGCAAATTGACGATGTAAAGCGCAGGTCTCTTGTTGACTGGTCTATCCATCTGCCAAAGCCACGGATATTTCTTTAGGACTTTCAAACTGGACCCCAAGCACAAAATTATGTCAGCTTGTTTGGCTGCTCTGCTAGCTCCATTCCAATTAATAGGCCATGGCAAGTTTCCCCTCTCACCAAAATGCACGATAGAATCTTGCAGCACGGAATTACACTGGTGACACAACCTACCCGTCCCATGAGAATACCTTGCTGTCTTTTCCGTAACGTCGAAAAGCCTCCAAAACTCTCTGTTTGGCTTACATGTTCTACAAACCTCTATATACATGTCGCCATGTACTTCGGATAAAAGTTGTCTAGGAATACCACTACGCAAATGAAGTCCATCACAATTTTGCGATACAATATGCTTCAACACTCTGGCCTTGTAAAGCGCATAAAGGGCCATATGCGTCAGGGTGGGTTCCGCCTGGCTGAGATCGTGATTTCTGAAGAAACATAATGAACAATTTCAACATTTGTTTCAGAAAATAATTGATACCAACAAACTTTTTCTGCAATGTTTCACCCACCCAATATCCTTCCCTTGTTGCAATCTTGTCCAAACGCCATTTGTTCCTCTGTAATCAGGAATTGAGGCTGCTGTGCTAATACCAGCACCTGTATAAACGGCAAGTGACGTAGCTCGACTAAGCGCTGCTGCAAGTCGCATGCATTTCTCTTCCAAAAGATCTGGAGCATCTTCAACTTCTTCTAGCCTTGCCTTTACTTTGTCTCTCTTCTCTTGCCTGTATAGCATGTAGTTCGTCAATACAAAATGACAATAACTTGTAGAGATGTGAAAGATTGTTTTGATATGTCTAGGATCTATGAATACCATACCTGAGGTTAACCTCTTTGACAACGTCTCCGCATGAAAGTAAAATATCTTTCTCTTCGTGGGTACGATCTGTCTCGGACTTCTGTAGTATAGATGCAACCTGAGGGATAGTTGAAAAAAGATGCTCAGCAGATTTATACCGTATAAAGTGTACAAAAGGTCCTAAGTAAAGGAAAAAAAATAATAAAGTACAGACGAGACCGATGGTAATTGGGCAACACAAGTATCGATGAATAGTAGGTGGAGGCGAAAGATAACCAGAGACAAATCGGTGGTTTCCTACCTTTTTGAAAGTTGCAACACGTTCGTCTTTAACTCGAAATGGTTTAAGAGTAGCGGACCTTCTTCTTGACAGACATTTCTCTGTGCCAACCTCCTCCATTTTTAATCAGGACAACATTTGCGCATGACGAACAACTAGCAACAACACAAAAGCTAATTTTTAAGAAAATTTTAACCTTGGTGATACATAAAAATTTCATACAAAAAAACACAATAAGAACAAACTAATTATGAACCGTACCGACAATATTTAATACACCATACTTTATTGATAGTTATGCCGGGATTAGAAGAAAGTTTTTGGTTTCACTCAAGTCCTTCCGCGCAAGGCCCAATGTCCGATGGGGTCGCCTCCGAGCAAGTGAAAAAATTCTTTTTCACATCACGAAGGAGCTTAGAAGGAACCCAGGACGACGAATCGCTCGAAATTTATATACCAGAGGTATGCAATTACTCTCCAATCACTAAACATGTACTGAAACTGGGTACTTCGTCAGATAACTAATTGCTACTGGTATTACGCTTTTTTGGTTAGCACCTCATAATCTTAAATCTTTAGCGCAATCATCACTAATCAACACTCAATTACGTATTCAAATGATCTTGCACATCTTCACTGATCACTGACCAGCGAAAACTTGTCAATATCAGTTGGAAATTATTTGAATATTCAAATTAATATAACCCTAACCTTACATCCAGTTAATAGCTCCAAACGATGTTGACTGGGTCCTCTCTACTGAGAAAATATCATCCTTCGGCCTCTCTCTTGTAGTCTGATTTTAAATGGCCAAATATTAAAGAAATTTTTTCTTCGTTCGTCCATTTAGCTTCTTCAGGCAAGCTACAGTTTCTACACTTGGCCCTCAGCGCCTGTTCTCGCATGGTTTTTGTGGGAGCATCGTGACGACTTGGTTGGAAAAAGAGTTTTGGAACTTGGTTCTGGTACAGCACTTCCCGGAATCGTAGCCAGCAAGTGTGGAGCCTTTGTTACACTCAGTGATTCAGCCAGCCTTCCAAAAAGTTTGCAGCACATAAAAAGGAGCTGCGAGTTGAACGGTGTATTGTCTCAGGTCAAAGTTGTAGGAGTAACTTGGGGACTTTTTTTATCTGGATTATTCTCAATAGGACCATTGGATCTGATCCTTGGATCAGACTGCTTTTACGAACCTGCTGTATTTGAAGATATCGTTGTCACTGTGGCATTTTTATTAGAGAGAAATTCCAACGCACGATTCTTGTGTACCTATCAAGAACGCAGTGCTGATTGGTCGATAGAACATTTACTCAATAAGTGGGGACTGACCTGTACACACATTCCACTTACTGGACTTGGTGCCAACTCGGGAATAAGTATTCAAGAGTTGATGCATGATCATACAATTCATCTACTAGACATACGAAGAGCTTCTTAGACACCTTCAAACTGCCATGGCAACCAGAGCTGCGTTAGAACTCCCTAAGCTGACTGTGAGAAACTTGCCTTGGACCGTTGGTACCAAGCAGTTGGCAGATTATTTTTCAAATTTTGGCGTCGTCTCAAAAAGTTTTGTGACATTTGACAAAAACACTGGTATGAGCCAAGGCTTTGGTTTTGTTGTGTTTGCTGATCAGAAGGGTATGAAGGCAGCCCAGCAGAAGAAAGTTCATTTTCTGGAAGGAAACACATTGTACCTTACTGAGAAAGAAATTTCATCAAGAAATTTTGAATAATCAGGGTAAAAAACATAAATAACAGAGTAGAAAAACAAAAATATACTTTAAGGTAATCAGCTAAGAGTTAATCGCAAATATGGCTTATGCAGAAGATAAGGAAATATCCGATTTAGACGAGACATTTGAAAGGGCGGCTGATCATCTTCAGTCTTTAGCTTCGCAATTAGATTCTGGTCAACTTTTAGGATTTTATGGTCTCTACAAACAAGCTACAGTAGGACCCTGTGACACGCCTAGACCCAGTTGGTATCAAACTCAGGCTAAACATAAATGGGAAGCATGGAAGGCACTTGGTGACATGAGCAAAGAAGTTGCAATGGGAAGTTACATAAGAGCGGTAGGAAAGTTAGATCCCACATGGGAAAAAGATGCTAGATTGGGATCTCAAGCTTGGGTTGCCGTTAGCCGTTTACCCAACACTGATGTAGAACTCAGAGATATTGACAAGACTTTACTAGATTGGGTCAAAGACGGTGATGCAGATAAAGTTAAAGACTTTATATCCAAGGATCCAAAATCTATAAATATTTCTGACGACTGTGGCATGTTGCCGATACATTGGGCTTCTGATCGTGGCAATATGCCGACGATAAAATGTCTCGCCGAAAACGGAGCGGATTTAAACGCCCGCGATAGTGACGGTCAAACTGCCCTACATTATGCCGCTTCCTGCGGACACGCGGAAGTTGTAAAATACCTTCTATTTCTAGGCGCTGAATGCGTAAAAGACAACGATGGCATGACGCCTAAAGATGTTGCGGATGAGCAAATAGCGGCCTTGCTTTGACATTTGTGTAATAATCCTTATGTACTTTATGTCTGTATTCAATTGTAACAATAAATGATAATAGTAGTCCAAGATTTCTTATATTTATTTAAATCCATAGATCGTGCTTTTCAACTTTTCATTTATCTCTGTTCGAATATTGGACTAATCTGATTTTTGATAATCGACTTATCAGAGGAAGATGTTAGAATATTTTTTTACTCATAATAAGGAACGTAGAGTAGAGAAACATTTTATTTATATACAAATAAATCCTTTGATGCTCCAATATACTCACAGCCGAGGCTTTTTTCTTTTCGTTTTTAGGCTTAAATCTCGCTAGACCATTTGTACGTACGTTATCAATTTTACCATAACAAACAACCAATCGGTATCAATATTAATCAATTATTTGATACAAGAAAGGCACGATAATGTGATTTTTACCGAATCCTGGGTTCTCCGGAAAACCATAATTAATTTGATGATAGTAATTTTGTGACCCTCGTTATGGCCTCAAGTAACCGCGTAAAAGTTATTCGAATCGATCTAATTAGTAACAAGTGCAAACAAATTTCAAAAAAATACTCAACATTTCATATGTTTCTTATTCTAATGTGCCTGAACAGCTGATAATTACGTTTAAAATGTCAACTTTGAATAACATAATTTTAAAATTGCACTACTTGATCCTTAATTCATAATAGTTCAACAACTTAATATAAAATATAGCAGACAAAACATTCAAACAAAATTAATCCAAGCCTTATAAATGAAAATAACTATCGAAAATTAATTCAATCTTATTGACGGGATGTACAGAATGTACTCAATCAGTCACTGATCAATCATCGTAAACAAAGTGCGGTAAGCAATTATTGATGCGTAATCTTAAAATTTAATTTTCTAAAAATTATGTCATTTTTATTATCATTTTATTATAAGACCTTTAAAATATATTATTTTATTCATTTATTTATTTATGTTTTTTTTTCTCCAACTTTAATAGCTACAAATGATTTAACGACCAAAATTTGCCTAATTTGTCGGCACGTTACAAAAATAATTGGGCGATTTTTAATATTATTATATTTTATGTATATATAATAATAAAAAAAGTGAAAAGAAAAAAAAATCACGGCAAGTAGATGTTACTCACCGTTCATACTAAATGCATAAATTTTTAAGGCTCGACTAATTCTGAATTAGGTACAAACGGTTTTATAAAATCAAAATCTTTGACTGAAATATTATTATCGTTAAATCCGAATCAGTTCGTTAAAAAAAGAAAAATAAAACGGTGTTAAAAACTTTATTCATTTTTAGCACTTGCTTATTAATATGTATATTTTGATATAACGTAAAATCAAGTTTACTATTATAATTGTATCACATATTTATTTTGTATTGTGATCGAGGGTGGATACTTATCCACTATCTCACTTACTCCGAAACCATCCAACAATTGAATGATAAACACCTTGAGGGATGATAAAAACAAAATAAATGCAAAATAACAGTCCTCGTTACGGATCCAATCGAAACTCATGGTAGAGTCCATGAAAAACTATGAATCTTATTCAATATTTCAGGTAAATGGGAAGATTTCCGAATACTGATCGAACATTTATATCCGAATATGGTACCTAATTTCGAACAAAAGGACGATCGATCACTCCACATGAGGAATTATTTTCTATTCGGCTCGTCGCCATCTGATAGAAACTTGTGCCTAATATTCGGCTAACCTTTTCAACATTATAATTGATCACTCAATTATTTTCATTAGCAATTAAATAACTTGCTAGCACCTGATAATTGTCATTCTTTACTCCTTGTGGTCATTTTTAGAGAGGATAATCAATGAAAAACAAGGGAAAAACATATGCCCGAAGCAGTCTTGAAATGGCTTTTTTTCTAATGGTTCACCCACGGATATGTGTAATTCGGATCACGGATGAAATTATCAGCAAAATTTCTCAATAACGGGAGGAGAGAAAAAAAAAAAGACCCCCTAAGTAGGTGTAGGTGGTTGTAGATAATTATGAAAGAAATACTAATTATCAGAAACATTAATCGTATCTGATATCTTTGTGCGAATTGAAATATCTCCACTAAAACGAGTTTGCTTTGTAGCAATTTGCGATAATGGATCAAACTGACTTCAATGTAAGCGTTGACATTGATTAGAAGTTAAATGGAGTTGCAAAAATACTATGCTAATGTTATTTGTATTATTATTATTCATTTTCTGTTCCTGTTTCCTAGATCATCTAGCGAAGTTGTTGATAAAGTTATGACAAAGTTTAAGATGATATTGAAAAATAACCGATTATCGATCTGTGCTACCTGGTTACCTGATATTCAAATACTGGATATAATGAATCCCAGACGATGAATTACGGTATAAAAAACTGGCGTTAATTATCATAACTTTTGGGGATTACAGAGAGAAAAAAAAAAAATGTTTCATAGATACTGTATATCAATCTTAATAGCAACGGCAATTGAAAATGACTGGTAAATAATGATAATAAAACTTTACCTAGAGATTGGTACTTTCGTGTTCAGACTTAGCCCTAGCAGTGGGAGGTGGGGGTGGCGGAGGTTGCGGCCTTGGAGGACGTTGGAGAAATCTAGGCGAGGGCGGAGGTGGCTGCTGCGGTGTTTTAGGAACTATAACTGTTTCAGTTTGTGTTTGAACATCAATTATATTTCCCTCCGATCGAGTTCGAGTGTGAGATCTTATCTGTTCTGGCATATCGGGCCGAGGTGGTTTCTCGGGTCGATGTTCTCCAGGCAAAGACATCGAAGCTGGTCTACTACCGACGCTGGGACTTCTCTGAAGATTTGGACCAGTGTTGGAGTTATGATCACCAGTATTGTTCACCCCTGGAAAGTTCCCGCGAACTTGAATTATACTAACCTGTTGCTTGTCCACCGAATACATGTGCGCTCGTTCCAATGTCAAAGGCTGCACAAATTAAATGTAAATCATTTTCATTATTACTTGATCTTCCAAGATTTCATTCAACAATCCAGCGCAGCTACTAAACGTAAAAAAAAGACCCCACAAATTTCATCGTCACAAATTAATAAATTCAATTTAAAAAAAAAAAAAAACCAAAGAAAACAAAACCATGCAGTCAGTATAATTAAAGGATTAACGCATGCTTTGGATACAAAATAATGTTTTTCTTTACAATTATCACAAATGTCTGGACGTTGGATTTAAAAATAAACCGGTCAATTGTTTTCTCTCTATTGACTTTTCTTATCTCGCATCGATTAAGATAACATTTACGACCTATCACCGGTGTTAAGAATATCTTTACAACTGTGAGGACAAAAAAAGCATAAAACCGGAATTCTTTGAGAGAAATTAAATGAAAATTTAGATAATCACTACGTTTAAAATGGTTGATTTCTAATTTTATTTCACTTTTTCTTGGTTACTTAAAAGTTCGACGATGAGAAATTTTTGCTGAAACTCAGTTAAATAAACTTTATTTATATATTTTTTTTTTTTTCTGTTTTTTGTTTTTGTTGTACAGAATAATTCTGCTTATACAAATAGGACACTTTTCACTCTGTGTTATGTGGCTATTTAAAAAATATATATTAAAAATTATATTATTTATACATTTAAATCATTCAATTTAATAAAAATATAAGCACGAATATAGTATGAGGTACTCTTATATCCACCATAAGCTATAGTATATTCACGTATTTAAATTCATACGAAATTTTACATACGTCTCCGATAAATGCTATTATTTTATTTTTAATAAAATCCACACAGCCTTGTGATCTAATTGGATACTTTTTACTAACATTGAGAATGTTCGAGAGATTGGAATAAAAATTAAAAAAATGCAATCAATGATTATGGATTTGAAGAAGAAAAATAAAAGAATCAAAAACTGGGGGTTAGTTTGCAAAATAAAAAATTAATTTCATTTTGTACGAAAGTCCCTGTAGTAGAGTTGGAAATTACGAATAGGACTGAACAATTAATAAACAATCACTTTTTCAAATTTTACTCAATTTTACTTACTCCGGATTCTGCATCTAAATTCTCGGTGCTCTGGCGATGCGCTGGTCTGATGAGACTAGACGGACGTACTAATCCAGCGGGACGCTCCGGAATGGCAGGTTTTACACATTTTTCCGTACTGCTCACACTTATAGAAGTTACATTGTTATCCTCTGACTTTCTCCTAAGCTCTACGCTATCATCACCTGAGTAAAACAAGGAAGAAAAAAAAAAATAATTATAAGCGTTTAAAATGAGAGGAAGTCTCAACAAAGCTGAGTTCGAATTAACAGATCAATCACCTGGATGAATTATATTCGTCAAAGATCTCGGGGCCGCGACAGGGACTCTTCGCCTTTCGAGGGTAGAGGGCGAGGGTTTTTCTGCCGGAAGGGGCTTAGGCTTCGCAACGTTGTTTTCTGCATTTTCGGTTTCCTGAGTGGACCGAATCTGACTATTATCGGTATCTTTTTGTTGCAGGGCTTCAAAACCGATGGGAGTGATGACTTTGTCTTCTGACTTCATGTTCTCAGTTTGGTTTCCACTCCTGGTAACATCGTTAGGCGATGATTTGTGTTCTGGCGGTCTGTCCTGGACATCGGCCCTGACCAAATCAGCTTTAGTAATAATCTCAAACCCTAACGGTTTGGCATCAGCCTCCAGATTTTTATCCATCTTTTCAGACTTGTTGTCATGCTGTACAGACATGGGTTCTGTATTTATATCATGTTTATGCGACTTATAAGACAACCTGTTCAATGTAGCAGTTGCGACGGGTCTGGGTGGTTTGTCAGGTGTAGCGGGTAGCTTGTCATCGAACTTTTTATTATGTTTGTCCGGCGTACTACTTGGTGGCGTTGGAGCGGGTTTATTTTTTCTACGAGTCGCAGGTTTCGGACTCCCCTGAGGTGGACTACCGCCGTGATCGCTCAGGCTGCTGTTCGAGACAGCTCGTCGCATTCCAATTCCTTGGGTCTCAGAACCGTTTAAAAAACTTACGTCTAAATCACGATCAAAATCTATTTCTCCAGGGAAGAACCAGTCCGCATATGTTACCAACTGATCTACTATTAGACTAGAGTTATTCGCTGTGCTCATGTTCATTCTAAAATTTAACAAAATTGATCGGTTTAAAATTTATTCAGATGTTCCGAAGTACGATAAAAGAGGTATTAACTTACACCATGGTATTTCCATCTTCCTGCGGGCTCCAGATTAAATTTGGAGCAATGACAATCGCTATATTTTGGGGTGACATCTTATTGACGTCTTGATTTTTGGTGAGCACAGCTAAAAACTTTATTAGGAACCTCAAATTTTCCAAATTTGCCGGAGGTAACTTATGCAGCACCTCCCAGAGAGCACGTAATCTTCCTTCATTTTGGGATATCTTTGCAGCTGCCATCCACTCGGGGTATAATCTGGAAGGTACATTAATTGAGGGTTCAACACATCGACATCGAAGTCCCCCCCCCCCCCCTCCCCTCAAAAAAAAAACCGTTCTTAGATGATATTTTTCGGCCGAGTATCTCGGTGTGTATATTAATATGACGACTTGATGCGTTCATAAAATTAAGAGATAATATCGCAAATATTCGATTGTGTTGCATGTTTATTTCATCAAATCTACTTGACTAATGTCGGCAGTTAAATCAGTGGAAGCTGGAGCAGAGGTCAAATCAATTGTATGTTAAACTCAACCAACAAGTCCAATAAAGATTCCATTGTATAATACACAGACAGGACCCCGTCTCACTTTGGTCTGACTGTCCCGAATGAAGATGATTCCATCTAACGTGACAAATTCGATTTGTACCTTTTTTTCACATCTCAAAATAGTTTTGCCACTTGAATTTTATAAATAAAATCTGATTAACACATTCTGAAGCGCGACGCGATATATGGCTCAGTTATCGATCAATTGACATTTATATGCAAACATGTACTCACTTATATGTGAGCAAAGGTTCGTGTAATTCTCGTAAGTACGACTTGAGTGCACCAGCAACGACGTGAGGATCTCTGTACTCAAGTACCGTCGGTAGACTCAGGCAACAAGCGTCAAAACTTAGTTTGATTCTTCGAAGTTTTGAAGCACCCCCAGCTATCCGAAAAAGTCCTTCCTCTTCCATACCAAGCCTCAACAGTGCGGATACGCACAATTGAATTGGTAGAGCTATCTTTCTATTGGTAACACGCAAATGTTCTTCTAACGGATAGCCATATACAGGTTTCATTTCGTTATCATCTGGATAAATCATAAGCCATAAATATCAATCTATTCAAATAAATAAGTATAACTGTATAAAATATAGAATTGAGACATATTATTTACTTATGTAGCTCTCCACTTGGGGGATTAAATCCTCCAGGCAATGTAAGGCACTTTCGTGATACGCTCGTTGTAATTTGACGTACTGAATTATAGTCTGAGCTAAGTCTGTTTGTCGGGACATCAACTGGAACATTTCGGCAGCTAGCTGATCGCGACATTGCTCCACCTTGCCTTCCGCCTCTTCTAATTCTTCTCTCAAACTGTCTGCTTTAGCAGCTCCTGCACCTGATAAATTATCAAGAATAATGATGGGTATACAACGGAATCGCAGATTTTTCAAACGTTAGTAGCATCATTTTCAATACATCCGAATACTTCACTTAGTTTATCATCACTTAGTTTATCATCAACTTACTTCCAGCGCTATGTTTAGTAGCTTGCAGGTAACGAGTTCTCGCACTATCCATATCCAATGTTAGTCTAGCTAAATTCCTCTTATGTTTTAATATATTTGGTACATCTGTTTCCAATATATTTTGCAGAGGTGTGGCTACGTATTGTTCTACTTTAGATTCGTGATCCACAGCTTCCTGAGCTAGAGCGATCTGCGCTTTACCACATTCGGATAATGCGAACCCGAGGAGGCTATCGTCTGATGCATTTTCTATCATCATTTGCCCAAGAATATATTCTGGACATTTTTTCTACAAAGAATTTAATTTATTAAACGACTTAGGAAAATTGATACATCATGTAAAAAATCGAGAATATTCAAACACAGATTGTGACTATGAGAGAATTCAAGATCACGCAATATCACTGAATTATTTCCTGTGGTCGAATTTTTTAATGATACTGAAGTGGACTGTTACTTCAAGATAAGCAGCCACATACGAATATCATTCCATGTTGAAATGTGACTAATTTTATGTACGTACAAAACGCTAGGGAAACCAAATGTTAGTCATCGCGGAAAACACCTTACTGATAAACTAGAGATTATTTTCATCATTATCTTGTTGTTTCTATTTCGCTGGCATTGTACGCGGACTTAGCGCTCTGTGAAGAAATTTGTTTATGTTAATATCAGGGGCACACTGTTAAGTGGAATAAGTAATTAATTAGCTAAAATAAGTTAAAAATAACAATCACAGGAAATAAATCATACACAATGACAGAGTTGTTTACTTTTCACATTGTTTGTTCGCTGTGGTCAGCATAAGAATTGAATAAAAGCTGAGAGATATGCCACTCACAAGAATGCATTATAAGCATATTTAAAAAATTCAAATAAATCTAGCCAAATGAAATCCCAATATTTAAAAGCGCTATGTCCGAGTACAGGAATAATTTTATAAGAAAAATCAACCTAAACAACGTATTACCGTAAAATTCGTCAGAATATCTTGTGTCTATTTACCTGTTGATATTTGAAAATAGAATGATGATTCATGAAGTGTCAGTTATAGTAGAAAGGAGAAATAATCCCGAAGCAACACGAATTTTAAACTATTACTAAAGTCTAGTTGAGTTTACTTAGCTGGCCAAATACAAACTAACACGAATATTGCATATACAATATTTCAGTAAACTCACCAAACGTTTCTCTTTTTGAGCCGGATCTTGAGCAAGTGTTTGACTCGGAGCATTCCCGAGTCGTTTGCTAAGCCCGGTAAGCGCTGCTCTGATCTGATCCACATGTTTATCAGCCGATTGCAAATCATCGGTCAAAACTTCTGTCTTCCCGGCTCTGGAAAATCACATGTGTTCATGTAGCTCGAAATGAAACATCTAATAGCAGTGACAAGCGATAAATATTGCATTTCCACGCCTTGTCCATTTCACATAAGGTAGAATATTTTGGCATATATATCAATAGTACACAGGCCGTGATCTAGTCTAACTTCTTTACACCTTGTTACGGATGATAGTGAAAGGCGTAATCGTAATCGAGCATAAAAAACAGCAAAGTTCATCAAAAATTACACTGCGGAAAGAACACTTTTCTTCTAAAATACAAGAGATATAACTATTCTCGAAGATCGTACAAAGTGCGTCTATAGTATCATTGACAGTGAATCGCCATTCATAACTGTTTCACTTCTGTCAGAATGATTAGCAAGCTTTAGCTCAAAAACAATCATTCATTATAGAAGTAAAAATAAAATGTTCTGATAAGAATCTCTAGCCTCATAAAACCAATTCTTTCCAAGTTTATAACCTGTCAAGCTATCATCCTAAGAGTTGGGTCTAGAATTGTAGGTTATCGTTGGTCGTTGAAAAAAAATATCGCACAATAATTGATTAGTAATGGTTGCTGGGTGTTTACCTCGAGAAGGTTTGATCGGCGAGTTGTTTCACCCTGAAAAACTGTTTCTTCATGGTCGCTGATTTTTAGTATTGGTTTGACAGTTCAGAGTGAAATCGCGGTACAAACCGCCCACCGCGCACGCTCCGATTGTGTACACCTTCTATTTTATTTATTCCACTTTATTTTTATTGTTTTTCTCTCTTTCTCTCCCCTGCGTTTGCTTCTTCCTTTTGTCGACGCTAATGATAATTATTTATAACCACAACCTGAGATACCGGATACATTCCTTGAATTACTTCCAGCGATAAAATGACTACTGAGAAAAGTACCGAGACTTTAAACAGAGACTGATCCGTCATAATGCCCTCGGATGATCTCACTTTTGTATAACTCGCGTCGACACGATCCAACCTCCGCTTTCGATAAGTCGTAACTGATATTTACATAAGATATTTGAAGCGTTTATAGCGATATCTAGTTTGATCAATCAACGCCCGTTTAAATTAGCCACTTTAAAATCACTTGTAATTTCAACACATATTTTTTTTTTCAATAATTATATGCGTGTCGACACCTCCCACAGCACAATTCCACCGAAATCGAACTCTCATCGACCATCACTTGAGTCTCTTCATCGCGTGATTTCGTTCTGTGCTCTTATGCATCAAATGTAACTTGACTGTAGAGGTTTGCCGTTAATGTCGAGCTATGTGCATTTGATTGGCACTGCGCTACTCTGCAGTGATCACTAGTGTACTGTTCACCTTGATTCACTCGGCAACGTTCACACAGCGCCAACTCTCGTTCGATATCTGCATATATCGAGCTTCGAGATCCGAACGCGCCTTTCTCGAAACTCCGATTCAAAACTCAGATGGAACCTAACATAGGAAATATGTTTATAATTAGTCTATAAATACTGATTATTCCAGATAATTGAAAGAAAGCCAATAATGAAGCGATCTTCAATGGTCTGTGTCAAGAAATTACTTTTTTATTCTAGAAGCAAGCAAAATCGCAGGCTGCATTTTGAATAATCGTATCGCAGACAAACCTTTTCGATAGAATCGTGAATGAAGTGAATCCAATTATTGCAGTTGGATCGATTTTAATTTGCCGTTAACTTCAGATATTTTGTTCGGTTTACAGTCGAATCCAGCGGGCACGGCGCAGTAGTAGTTAGTTAGTACAGCAACAATCTGACAGTTTTGGTTTTACTTTTACTTTTGACGCATGCCGCCAGCGCAGCTTCTTATCATTCCGTTATTTTTAACGATAAACCGGTACTGAAATTGACACGTGAAAAATAATTCAAAGTGTTTTTTCTTTAACATTTCCAAGTAAACAGTAAAAATATAAAAATGGGTTTTGACACGCGTCTACTTAACGTGTTAGTATTAAGCTGTGGATTTATGCTGACTTTTACCGCATTCCAAACTATGGGAAATATCGAGGTATGGGTGACAGAATTATATCGATCACTTTCACTGCTGAGAAAGTGAGAACAACTTATCATCCGAAACTTAACACCAGATGATAAGTCAAATTCGATAAAATAAATGTTCAAATAAATGTTTTCGCTATTGTTGACATTTGATCAGCTGTTTTACCCGCGCATCCGCAATCCGCCACATTTTGACATCTAGGATACATATGCGTGGATGTTGCTAACACAATCGTAGACGAAAAACGTCACACTTCCGCTCAGAAACATTGCGACCTGTAAAAAAATCAAAAATTTTTGAACTGGTTTGAGGGAACAAAAATTCTCTTCAATCATATTTTCAGATAAACATGCGAAATGATTAAATTGTCTGCAAAACAGTTCGAATATGTATGTTGAGATCATTTAGAATAGCTCAAACTTACAAAGAAAGTAGATTAGCTGGACTGGGTAATCTATAAGCAAGCAATTTACTATCACTTTGAATAGTTAAACAGATGTACGATAAGGATTGCTTTCTTCATTATCTGTACAAGATTCAACAATGCAATCGGCCTAATTCTGAAACAAATATTGAAATAACTTCATTAGATTTGCCACAAGGTATATCAATCAATCTACAGTGACTCACAAATAATTTGTGTGATTAGTCAAAGTTGGACTTTCAATTTTGTGCCATGTGACGTTGAGAGCTATATAATTATAAATGATATACTTATTGGGTTTGTTATATGCTCTGGTTTCTAAATATGATTTAATATTCATTGGGTCGAATTAAAAATGAGGAAAGAGCAAGAGCAGCAACAGGTTCACTGTTTAGTACCGCTACTAGAAAGTACGAATTGCCTAATATCTTCAGCCTCCTCAAATGCCGAGCTGTGAAAGCAGGTTTCCAATATCATATCAATTTACTATAGACGACAGGATATTTATTACTAACAAAATGAAGAACAAAATATTGTCTGTACAAACTTACAGAGTCGCTGAGAATTATCAAATATTTGAAGTATCCCACCCTGCTTCTTTTCTCCTAGTCAATGAAAGTAGCCGACCATTCTAAGATCGATGATCTACTCATGCTAACATAAAAATTGGACACATTATTGATTTGACAACATCATAATACAATCATAGTTGTATTTATGGGGGCTGAATAAAATAAAATATAGAAGTCAACCTCATCAGGATAGATTGGTTTTCACATCATAATGAATACCAACTACCAGACGAAGCTCTACGGTTCAGTTATAATCTCTACGAGATAAATACAATGTGAGAGAGAAAGGATGAGTAGAAATTACTCTATCTAATAACAAAAAAGCGAGGTCAATGACATGGGAGAAGAAGATTTCTTTTGCCTGCAGGATTCACTTGTTGTTGGTCTTTCGTTTAGAACACCTCATCCTATCATAACTGGTATTTTCTCCTCATCTGTAGATTACGCGTTTATTTTTCCGTGATAAAAATGAATGTCTGTTTATATCTACAATCAGGTGATATACCGAATGGAATAAATGTACGCGATTTCCGCATGTCGACTTATTTATCAGATACATAAAACGTGTGCAGAACCGAGAAGAATTTAACGAGCTATGACCGTCTAATCAATATTCTGTGCGCGATCCATTCAAGCGTTACGCTGATCATAGTGAATTACTTATTACGCGATCTGAATTAAATCTTTGATCTTCAAAGACGAGAATTTTAAAACGTTCAGATATCAAAGTCACTGGCAGTCTTTCATCCTTGTCTCGTAAAACTTGTCTATCATTTTCCTGACCTACCTCTATACGCCAATTTCCGGTTTGGCGAAGTCTTTGCCTTGTTAGGAACTCGTAAGGTCGAAAAATCATATCGGACAATGAACGTTAGAGCAGCTGATCAACATGTCCCTTGACCCCAATCCTACGTTCCTTACATCCTTGTTTTTGACATTGTGCTATTGTAATCTCCTCCTGAGTGGGTCAAATTTATCAACTGACTCTTTTTTTTCTCTTCGTAGAAAACGATATTGGAGAGTATCGCTGCAGACGATCCATCATTCCACGCTGACGGTTACACGAGTTTGGCGATAATATACGCTGTGTTCGCAATATTCATCTGGTTGGTACCGTCGTTTATATCAATAACAGGTCCACGCACAGCGATCATTGCAGGATGTTCTTGCTACGTGGCATTTATAGCATCGTTTCTCTGGCCTCAAACGGAGTTACTATACGTGGTATCAGCGATCCTTGGTATTGGCGCATCGTTGATATGGACCGGTCAAGGAACATATTTAACGCAGAACAGTGATTCTGAAACAATGTCGAGAAACGCTAGTATATTTTGGGCAATATTCCAGTGCTCGTTATTCGCAGGGAATCTATTCGTCTATTTCACATTTTCCGGACCAACGATAAACGAATCGACAAGGAACACTGTATTCTGGGTGTTAACAGCGGTGGCAATTTTTGGATTATTGTTACTCGCCACATTAAGAAAAGCTGCGCAAGGACTAGAAATTGGAGAAGCTGAGGGTGTATCAAGTGCCGACAAAGAACTGCACATCCCTGAACCAGTGAGAGAAAAACCTTTGATAGCTGCTTGGCACGCGTTAAGAGATTCCTTACGTCTTTTTGTGACGGGAAAGATGATGTTGTTATCCATAACATTTTTCTACGCTGGTTTAGTCCTTACATTTTTTTCCGGTGTATATTCATCCAGCGTTGGGTTTACCAAAGCGATGGGTGACAACGCTAAAAGTCTGGTAGGTTTATCAGGAATTTGTATCGGATGTGGTGAAGTAGTTGCTGGTGCATTATTTGGTATTTTAGCGTCAAAAACTGCAAGATTTGGACGCGATCCAATAGTGATAATCGGTTTTGTCGTTCACATGTTTGCCTTCTGTACAATATTCTTGAATCTTCCCGACAATTCACCTTTCCAAGACACGGAGGCAACAGGTTTCATATCTCCGTCACCTGCTCTAGCGATGGTAGGAGCTGTAGCTTTAGGATTTGGTGACGCGTGTTTCAATACCCAGGTATATTCCCTCCTGGGTGTGCTCTATGCCAAAGACAGTGCGCCAGCATTTGCACTTTTCAAATTTATGCAATCCGCAGCTGCAACCATAAGTTTTTTATACAGTAGTCACATAGGACTTTATATACAATTGGGTATACTGGTAATTTTTGTGATAATGGGTACGATAAGTTTCTGTCTAGTCGAACTTCTTTTGAGAAAAGAAAAAGCGAATGAAAGTCCAGAGGTGATACCGGCTCTGGTCGATACTACATGCCGATTGGATGCGTGATAATAAAATAATCATATATTATCACAATTCTCAGGATAAATTCATTCCTACAAAAAATGCACAAATGCGTGTACACATTTAACTATAGATCACGTCTTCCCGCCCAAAGTTACATGGGATATTATTCTACCTTTATTTTTCAAACGAGATCTAAACAATTTCACGACTCAAGATAAGACATGTAAATACGATAAATCACTAGTTACTAGGTCTACCGAATGACGATTAATTGAACTGATAAAAAAAAAAGAAAAAATGGAACCAATAATTTTCTAGATACCGCGACTAGCCGTTGTTCGATATTTACCACGTTATGTACATATTGTTTGGTCGCCTACGGTAGTATGGAGAAAAAAAAAAAAGACAAGTTTAATAACGATGTGAGTAATATAACTGGTATGTTATTTCATAGTATAGATGAGGTTACAGAAGTTTCATCTACAAATAATGTCCATCAGATGTTTGTTTAACGTGAGGAAGGAGTGACAGTTTATCCTGATAAAATAAAATGCACGAAGGACAAACACGAAATAAAAAAATAAAAAACGTTGCTCTAGTTTCGATGATCCCTGTAGCTGATTAAAACCCGATCGATAAAATAATCATTTTTCCAACGGTTGTTCTGAAAGGTCTATTATAAAATCACTACACTGTAATGTGACAAAAAAAGAACAATGAGAAAAAAAAAAAAAAATTAAATAAAAAGAACGATCGATATTAAGCAATCCAATTTGTATTATCACTGTTTTGAAGAATTTTTATACAAGTGCATCACCATTATCTATTAATGTCAAGAGGGAATGAAATGATCGCGTGTCATTCAATAAATCATTTAGTATATGCTAGTAAGCGCGAAACCTTAATTTGGAGTACTTGAACTGAAAACAAAATACAAGAAAAGAAAAAGAAAAATGTTGTATCTCAACGAGCCATATTCTTTTTTTGTTCATGTAACTATATTGTATAATTATTCCAATTGTCTTCCGCCCGTCAAAGTGCGTTGTTAATATGATAGCATAACAATTAATGTAATTGTAGCATTTATATAGAAAAAAAAGATGAAAAAAAATAAATTTTATACTGTAAAATATCTGTAAAGTTATATAAATAGTTGATATCGAGCGACGAAGCCATTATTACGTTGTTATTGAACAAAAAAAACATAAAACTAAAAATAAAATAATATATGTATGAATCGATATAAATGAAATGAAATACGAGAAAAAAAAAGAAACTGTTTCATCGATACCGAATGAATTTATAGAATTATAATAAACGTTATTACCTATCTTTATTTCGGTGTTAATAATTATTTATTTCTTTCCATTCCCCTCAACATACGTAAATCGTGAAAATTTTTCTCACTACATTAAGAAAGTTTTAATAGAAAAAATAAGAAATAAAAATGCTTAGGTGGATTTTTTTTCAACGTCTATCAAAGAAACCAGGTCAACAGGAAAAATTTGTTCATCGATAAAAATTAGTAAATCGTTCAAATCGCTAAAATAATATGTGAACGGTACGTTAAACTTTGACTTCGACGTTTTGCTTTTTGCAAACAATAGATATTTTTCGTTCAGTTTTTTTTTTTTTTTTCTTTACTTTCTCCAAAGACTAGATTTTAAATGACAGTAGAATAATTTCACCTCCAGGTTTTTACGACAAGCGTTTCCTGTAATTTCTACATGTGTACGCATCACACGTTCGGAATGTCAAGGATGGTCAAGGCTAATATCAGAAGCGAGTCCTTTTTCTAAAAAAATAAATCTCTCGTCTGCCGAAATAAGAGAAAAAAAGTTTTCCGAAATCTTAGCGTTGAATATTGAGTGTAAAGTAATGTCCGCAGCATCGTTCATATTTAGATGAAGTCTGGTTTGTTGAAACGACATGATTTTCTATGAAAAAAGAACAGATACAAAATTGATACTTGATTTTTTGTACTTCGATGATTTTCAAAAGATTTCATCATCGGCAGCTCGAGAGAGTATGATTAAAATTTTGTAGAAAGTTTTCTGCCTTTTTTATTTTGTTATTTTTCGATGTAACATCGACTGCATCGGGATTCTACGAATAGGAGAAGGAAAAAGAATTTCTCGTTAATCTAGTTGTGCTAGAAAAGTATACCACGTGAATATTATACTTGTGATTGATAAAGTCTTTCTTAATACACCGTCATCATCTGTACTCCGTACAAACATGTCAGACAACTTTCTATACACTAAGTTAAAAAAAAAAGAAGCTATTAAAGGAATAAAAGAAAAATTTGTTAAAAAGTCTATGAGGAAAATCACTATGGAGAAATGTGATGAACGCGCATGCGACGTTACATTTACGTGCATAATAAAATTTCTATAATTTTGAACATCTTTATTAAATCGCGGGAAAAAATGGAAAAACAATTAAAAACTATTTCTTTATAACAAAGCTCAGGTTCCGACTTTACCGATCGTTATTAAGTCTGGGCGGTGCGATTTACCATCAGCAAAAGTAAACAGATTTCATCTGCTGTTTTAACAGCGTTGGATAAACGTACAACAGTTGTCAAGAAAGTTAACGTTTAAAAATTAACGTTTGAAAATTTACTCTGACGATGTCACCGCATTTGAGTAAAAACATTTTCGACCGCGATATTGAATATATCTCTGTTACAAAAGGTTAAAAAAATCAAGATATGAAAATATTGGAATAAAGATCTCGTGAGAAAGTTGTAAGCGTCGAAAAAAAAACTGAGGATAATATTCAGATAAGAGAGTCGTTTCATTGCGGTTGGTTAGTTAGTTATTTAGTTAATTATTGTTTTGTTAATATCCCTCGCTATACATACAGCGTCTGTAATTAGCTGAGTTTATTTTATCGCGGTTCCACATCCGCGTGGGACATACATACCTATACATATGTATATATTAAGAGTTTTGGCGTCGTCGTTGTCGTTTACAAATGACGCGGGTTCCCCGGAAGTCGCGGAAAAAAAAAATTGTAGAAAAAATACAATGATTTAATGAATTAAGGACAAAGAAATACAATACAAGTATTAATCATCTATTTGCCGAAGATCCGAAGAAAGGAAGGAAGTGTTACTTAACACGTATATAAAATAGTATTAATATGATAGGGTGAACAAAAAAAATTTTCAAAGATCGCTATTTACCGAAAGATATCGTCACACGAGACCGGAAATGAATGTTACGCAAAATTTTTTCGCTTGAAAAGAAAACAGCGACACACGATATCGTAGTCGGATAGATCCCATCGCACTTCTTGATGCGATAATTATTAATTAGATTCTACGTTAATTTTTCTATCGTTCGTTTTTTTTTTTCATTAATAAAAAGCTAGTCAATCTCAATTCCCCAGTTTCTATCCTTAATAATAATGTCCGCGTTATACGGTAAGGCTACAAGGAATGTGCTGACGTCTTATTTAAATTCCTACATGACTATCTTTGTGGCTACCTCCTTCTTCGCGTTGCTTTGCCTTAATGTGTACAGCAAGCGGTGTATATAAATAAGTTAATGAAGATTTATGAATAGAAATAATATTAATTACGTTGCACGCAGCACACGGCCGGCAGTATTGTGCCTCAACCATTTAGATTTTTCCGAACAATCTCTATTCGCTATCCGATTCCAATCTAAAAAGAACTATTATGATGTCACGATATTTCTTGAAAAACTAAAAACCAATCATTCGATTCAAATCGATTTTCAAATAGGTTTACCGTTACGCGGTGTCCTGTTTTTTTTCTGTTCAACGTGTAGATAGAATTGTGTAGAATAAAAAATTAATAAAATAATTCTTTTTTCTTCATGCACGTACATACTGTGCAGCTGCGATGAAAATTACGGTTGATTAGGAGTTGGACTCGTGGTCGCAAGTTACTATTCGTATATGTTATATATATACACATATATATATAACATATGGAGAGTCATACTAATAAGCTACAAGGCTATTTATAAAGTTTCATGGTATACGAGAAGACAGAGTCCTGTAGGCGCGTGCACGCGTCGTATCCAGCAACGATTGTTGCGTACATATATTAAAAAAAGCGATAGAAAAGATGAGAAAAAAAGAAAGATGTAAAAAAAATATAAAAATAAAGAAGAACGAAGAAACCGAGGAAGGAACGGAGGAACGCACGAACGAACGGACCTGATGCGTGGGTTTAATGAGAGTGAAGATGAGAATTTTAAAAGAGCCGAAACAGGAAAGAACCACAAAGACGAAGATAACGAAGGCGCGCGACTAGCCCGCGACATTTCGTACGGTTGGACGCCTCCACTTTTCCCCCCGATGGCTGACTACGTTCACCCGCCGCACGCACTATCGTTTATACAAACTCTAAAACAAGCCGTACACGTATACGCGATAACTCTGCTTTACAGAAATCCGTAACTTCAGAAGTTCAAGCTAAAAGAGAAAAAAAAAGGAGAACCACGAATTTAAATCCTCGAAGACTTCAGAGCGAGGAGGAACTGTACCTTAGAGCTAAAGGCAAAAAGGATAACAAGAAAGAAAGAAAGAAAAAAAGAAAAAAAGGAGGAAGGACGAATTCCAGACGACAAGGATTATTGCTAGGAGGTCGCCGCGTCTCGCGTACGTATGCTGAAAAGTGAGGCGAGCAAAGTTGTTCCGAGCAAAATTATTGCTCCACCCACGTGCAGTTGGCAGTCGGTGGCACGTAGGTTCGACCGTAGGAGGCGAGGGTCAACCATTCTACATTTATGATTCAACCGGCCTCAGTAGTTAGTAAGATTGGGCCCAATCAGCGCACGAGCGAAGAGCATCCCGAACCGGTCAACTCGACCGACCTGCACGCGCTGATTCCAGACTCTATGCGCGAACGATTTTTATTGGGTTCCTTTTTTTTCGCTCTCCTCTTCTTATTTTCGCGCCTTCGAATTCTTCGGAACGGTTTCATTCCTCTCCTAACAGCGAGGCTTATCACCTCCGCGTATTTATCGAAACGAGATAAATACCGCGTTTACAATCAATGTGCAAATAGTTTTTCGAATATCCGGAACAAGTTTGTTCAACGAGTAAGCGGGAATATTTTCTACAGATTATTAAACGTTATCTGAGTTTACCAGGAACACGTATGCCACGCGACCAAATACCAACCGATACACGTACCGTTCATCCTTTTTCCTCATCTTCGCCGTCGAACTTCGCTTTCGGATTTCTTTATCCTTACAGATAACGAACTCCTTTCGCACGGCGAATTCCGAACTCCTCTTTCATCCACTCCTGAAGTGTCGCGTCCACAAGGGACCCCTGAAATAAAATGAAATATCGATCGATCGAAATTGGTCTCGAAAAATGATCTCTTCTCCCATTTTTCATTGGTTTTTTTTTTTTTTTCTGACAGTCGTTGAAACGCCGTTCCCATTTATAAGAGAATTATAAAAGGTCGAAGACTGAAAACATGGTCCCTTCGGGTAATAATCACCCCTTGATAAATTTTAAGTCCTAATAAAGTTACGCTGTACAGATTCGAAGACTTACCCTTACACACTCATTCCCTGAGCAA
The DNA here is from genome assembly GCF_917208135.1 of Athalia rosae. Taxonomy (NCBI): domain Eukaryota; kingdom Metazoa; phylum Arthropoda; class Insecta; order Hymenoptera; family Athaliidae; genus Athalia; species Athalia rosae. The sequence continues at coordinate 4,266,569 of NC_064033.1, forward strand.
TGAAAAGTCGTCGTCTTTTTCATATCTTTCTTTAGTTTTTCTTACTTTTTTCTTTCGTTGTACACGATGCGCGTCCGTTGTATTTTTAGAAATGGAATTAGGGTCGCTTCCCAAACCTCTGGGTGCGTTATAACTGATGATGAGGGAGAAGAAAACGCGCGGTAAGTTACAGCCGATCTTTTTGGACCTGTTGCACGTGGGTCGGTTCCATATATAATATCCTCATATAGTTCCCCATAAGGCTAAGAGATCAGGACACCACTAAACGAGGCCGAAATGCACTCACCACCACCAACGCCTTTTACATACCGTCGGAGTCCAAACGACCAAAACTCGAGGGTCGGTCTAGTCGCCAGTCTCCTTGTTTTTTTTTTTTTTTTTTCTTTTTTTTTTTCTTTCATCTTTTTCCCTCTCTCATCCAGTCGCACACACAGCTGGGCCAAGTCTATATTTACATTCGGCGAACGGTGGTTGGATATAACTTGAAGGGCTCTGGTTTGTAATATGGTGGTTGAAATTTTAGTGGAATTCTCGATAAAGGGGTCCTCTCAAAACCACCTCTGGGGTTCCTGGCTTCTGAGGGCAGAAGATCAAAAGTTAAATTTCTGTCCTGTTACGCAAAAAAAAAAAAAAAATTAATGAAAAAAAATAACTAAAACTTGATAACTTGTTTTTCTATTCAATTTAAGCCAGAAAAGTTGAAACGCCAATTGAAGAAAAATTCTCAAATTCAACCCCAAGTCAAGAAAAGTGTTTTTTCTACTCGACAAACTATTGTACAATTCCTGAGCTGGGTTCTCCGATAATTTTTATCCCGTAATCTCTTTACGATTTCATTCAACGACAAACACCGAAGGATCAGCCCTTAAATTTCAACAAAAAGTTTTACGAGGCAATTTTCAATTGTGAAGAAGAAAAAGTAAAAAGAAAGAAGAAAAAAAACTGAAACCTGTCGTTAGAAGTCGATTGTTCGCTGGCGTATAATATTTCTGTATATAACAGTTGACAAAGCATCAGCTTTATTATAATATAATGAAAAATGGCGAGCTGTTGACTTGTTTTTTTTTTTTACTTCCCTTTTTTCCATTCCTTATAAATATGTATATGTAATACGTACGGTGCACATATACCTAAAATGGTCCAGGTCGAAGGTTTTAAAATCCTTCAGGGTATTCTTTCCCTCTAAACCTGCCTCCTGCCCGCCAGCCTGCCCGTTGGCCTGCAGGACCTTGTTTAAGAAGTTTGGGTGTGGGCAGCACGTGCTGCACTGTCGGATACTCCATGAATAATTGCCGCATTGTGACCCGCACCCTGAATAGACAATCGGCTCGCAGCAACAGCAAGAGTAACAGCAGCAAACTTCAAAGCACTAAAAGTTGCTACAGGTCCTACAGATAGGTTAATCCTAGAAAGGTATTACTAGCCATTCAACAAACCAAAAAAAATAAAAAGTGAACCGATGCGAAAAATGCCTTCAAAAGAAGCTGTTCTTTTTCCTCTTCAAAAGGAATTAGCACCGAACGAATGAAAATAATACGTTAACAATTATTGAATCGGTTTTTGTATTCGGTTGATGTTTTTTTTTTTTTTTTTTTTTTTTTTTTTTCAAACTTGCGAATGTCGTAAAATTGCACCTGGACAGTTTAATGCACATAGAACGATCGACAAACGATCTTGTTAAACACGGTAATGATCATTACGATCGTAAAGACCCGATCAAAGAATGGACACGTTCAACTCTGCTCGAAATGAAAAGGGAAGAAAAAAGTACAAGAAATAAAGTCTGATCGACTTTTGCAAAGAAAAGAAGAACCAAAAAAACAAGAAGTCGGCGAGTAATATTTACAGGGTGATTTCGAAAAAATAACGAAAAAAAATATATAGAAGAAAAACGCACCTCATTACGTGAGACCGGAGGGTTGATCGTTGTCTGGCTGGTTAAAGAAGCCTTAGTGTATCGCCATTAATAAAAAGGTTTTCTGGTTATTGCGGACGACGTAGCCTGAGGAATTTTTGACTTTCGTCACATCGGGGTAAACCGGAAGCCATATCCATCCGACCGAAGAACTCACCGCCGAATCAGGACGGGATGGAAACTTCATCGATCGATCGAGTTTTTAACGTCTTCCATATCACCGATCAAAAACGGTGTATCGTAAGACTTCGCGTTGCGACGAACGAAACATCTCCCGGATCTCCTTTTTTTTTTCTCACTGAAAATAACAAAGTTAATGTTAAGAAAAAAACAACAAAACTCCCGACGTATAACAAATTGCGGATTGAAAAAGCCTCGTTTCTGACGGCTTACAGCTCGGATGTACAACATAATAACATTGAAAGTGAAGATCTTGAGTTACGGGTTGGTATAAAAACAGAGAAATAAAATGACCAAAGTGCATCGACGGAGTGTCAAGAATGCCCGTCGTCGTTCGTGATAGGAATATCAATGGATTTCGAATAAATAATAATAATAATAACAAAAATATGGGTAGCTAGCGGTTATCATACAGTTGTACAGGTTGGTCCTCGGATACAGACAATATTTATATTCAAACGTGACAAGGATTTTAAATAAAATTTCTCAGAAGGTTCGAGAAGTGAGTAGAAGACGAACAGTCCATACAATATGTACGCACATGTAAACTCATCTACAGATATGAGTAACACCCGAATGAATTTTTAATGAGAAAATTGTTTGTACACAACGAACAGACCGTGTATTGTACAAACATACTCGCATACATATGTACGAAGGTATATCTCATGGTGTGAATTGTACGCGTAGACATAAGAACAAAAAACAAAAAAACAAAAAAACAAAAAAAAAAAGTAAAAAGGAAAAATGCAGTCGGAAACGTGCATTTGAATAAAAACGTTTCATTAAAACTCTTTCGTCACGTTCTATGTCAATCTCATTGTCGTAACCAAACACCACAGGTAGGTAGGTAGGTAGGTAGGTAGGTACCCTTATTCATATTCTAAATCGAATACCATAGACCAACAACATTGTAAGGACTTTCAGGTCTACGAGAGGAAAAAAAAAAATTGAAAAATAATCACGAATATCCGGCGAAATTTATTTCAAATTCGACCGATGCGTAATTAGTATGGAAAAGAAAATTTGTCTCCACGTGTAAAAAGTTAAAAACTTAACGGTGTACGAAGTTGATTTTATTTTTCAGAATATTCTTTCATTTCGTCAGATTTTTTTTTTTTTCCCCTAAGGGATGGTTTAGGTAATAGATATCCTCACCGCAGGGAGTTGCCGTTCATTTTTGTGTCGACCTGAGTCAGAGGTATGGAAGGTGGCTATCTCATGGGTCTGCCATTCGTCTTTTTCTTGAAATTTTCCAAGTCACTTTATCAACGCGTTAGTTTTCTTTTCCTCTCTTCCCTTTCTCTATTTTCGTTTTTTCGTGGGAGTGAGGAGGCGAGTCGAGGGGGCCCCTGAAAGTGGAACAGGTTTTTCTTTTGTGTCCGTTCGCCATTGTCATCGAGCCCCACAGGACTCGGAAATAAAGATAATCGTAGGTTTGTTAATTTGTTTCAGTTTCAGGTCAGCGAGCGGCTGGTGAAAGAAAAATTTTCTCCCTCTTCTGCCCCATGGCGACGCGTATTCCGCTGTAATAACGAAATAAAGCGAATGAGAATCATACAACTTTATTAATAATTGTCCATTTCTTCAATCTCGAATTCTTCGTAACGTCACGGACTGCTTTTGGGGTGGTTTCGGGTGATCCTTGTAATCAACTTTGGTTTACCGCCCAGCAATGCGATTCAAAATAAAATAATAGAAAGGTATAAATACATAAACATGAATATACCGATGTAAGGTGCGGTGGTGAAGAAAAGGGGCTCTCTGACGTACGCTGTAGTTCCACCAGAAGAAGAAGAAGAAGAAGAAGAAGACGAAGATGAACGTGAAGAAGAAGAAGAAGATGGAAGTTTGCGGGAGGGTTACGAAGACACACCCACACCCTCCAGGCTCAGACGGATGTTAATATGAACCCAAGGCTACCTGCGGCAACGCGCCAACGCGCAAGAATATTCAGGACGACCCATAAACGAAAAAAGTAACAAAAAAAAAAGAAAAAAAAAACGATTTTCATCAACAACCAAGTTTTACATTACCTCGAGAAACAGCTACGTGGACCGTATGCTCGGTACGTAGGGAAGCAAAAACCCCTCCGAATCAGGGCGCATCGTGATCTGCAAGTCAAAAACGACAGAACAAATATATCGATGAGCATAGAAGTTCGTTAATGCTCATTAAAGATACAACAGAAATTAATGTTGATTGATAATCATTAAAACTCTTAAAAAAAAAAAAAAAAAAAAAAAAGAAAAAAGAATTAAATGGATATAAAATATACGTTGATGGTACAATTAGTCGTATAATTCTCTATGTACCTTATACACTGCGTACATAGAGTATTGGCTGTGCAAGCGATATAATGATATAATGAATGATTATTATTTATATTTTTTTCCTATTAATCAATTATTGAACTCCTTATTTTTCCTTCATTTCTTTTTCATCTCGATGCGTTGAAGTACAACGTTCTTGAATCATGTCTCTAAAAATTTCGATCGAACGAGTTAATACTATGCAGCACGGGCGCGCCCCAGGGCAACGATGAAGAAAAGAAGGTAGGTAGGTGGGTAGGTAGGTAGGTAGGTACGTACGTACGTATAACGTACATAATACGCGGTAAAAGAAAAACACGACTTCGAAGGCGCGACATGCAGCAGCAGCGGCAGCGGCAGCAACGGCAACGGCAGCAGGAGCAGAGAAAATGAAGAAAAAAGAAAGAGAAAAGGTAAAAAGAAAAAAAAAAAAAAAAACTAGCGTAAAGAAGGAGACTCCCGCAGGACACCGTGGTGATATATATATATAACAGAGAATCTCTGCGAGAGTGAGCGAGATAAATATAAATCTATATATATATATATATATATATATATAAATATTACACCGGACAAACTGGTTTGTTGGACGCCGCGCGACGCAATCTTTGCACAGCCTTCAAAAGAAACCGTACCTACCTTAATTGCACACGCAACCGATCGGGGTGGGGGAGTTAAATACGTATGTAAGCCTGTAGATATCATTTGGTCCTGATTTGCCATGAAAATTTGTCAATATTCGCCTAATCAATTCTGCAATGAACAAAATTCCAATTCGATTAAAAGATGAGAAAAATTTGCTCTCATGATTCCATAAAAATGTGGGAGCCTTTTTTTTTTTCTATCGACGATTTTTCTATCCACGCATATTGATTGCAGTAATAAAACTACCCGTCAAAAATTTTTCGTTATTCATAATAATAACTGGAAGAAAAAAAATCACGCTAATAAAATGAACGCGAGATATGCTCTGCAAAAGCCCTAAGGCCCAGAAAACCTGCAGCCCAAGTTGAAAAAGCTCCTTACATGCGGCATGCCGTACTTGCATCGTTTTAGGACCTCGGGCGTGTTGTTGCGAGGTTGAAGAGGTATGCGGGAATAAATTTTCCCTTCGTTTTATTTTATTCTTAATTTTTTTTTTCCTCTCCTCTTCTGCTTGACGGCGTTTAGCGTGAAGAGTTCGTTAATTTTTACCGAATCTCCATCGAGGTACTCCTCGTATCGAGTTTGAAATTGCGTGCTGAAAGAGATCGAAAGAAGAGGAAAAAAAAAAATATCCTAGTTAAAGTAATTAAAATTTGAATCAAAGAATTTTTTCGTACAATTTACCCAGACGATTTGAATTCCCCGAGATTGCGAAAACTGCTTTACTTACGTGTAACCTGATGCGGAGAACCTCCGTCGTAATCCTAAACGCGTGCAATGCAATTAACTTTCCAAGTTTAATCTAATCTAAATTAGATATTTGCCAACATCATCATCATCATCATCATCATATTCATCGAGACTCGGAATATTTCCTGCTACCATATAGCAGTAGAGCATCAGTGGCACGTTTTGCGTCTGCTTCTATCTTTTTCATTTTTTAATCCTGCGAAAAAAATTTTTCAACACGTGTTAGATATAGAGCAATACGAAGTCAGCAACGTGAATAGCCAATTATTACTATGCAGATATAATACGTAAAATAAAATCTTGATTTACGTAAGAGCGATAAAAAGCATATGAAATAACAAAAAAAAAAAAGAAAAAACGAGAGAAAATTAATAAGACGACTTATTCTATTGGGGAATGCCAACAGTTAAACGAAGAATAATGTCGTTTATATTGTCAACTATAACGATTAGCGCTGGTAGAACGTACGATAAATCTTGATGCGATAAAACTTCGGAATAATTAATTGATCGTTGTGGAATGTAGCAGCTAGCGGTGAAATAATTGTTTTCAAAATAATGAAATGAGGCGTAATAAAACTGACGTTGAATATACGATCAACCTAGATTAATCATATAAATGCACACCTATTGAGTTTCTGAAATGAGAGTAGTTTTTTACAATAATAATAAAAACTAGCACGCGCGACTTCCATGATAATTAAAAAAAAAAAAAATAAAAAAATAAAAAAAACCACGACGGATAATAAGCGAAGAGAACTGAAATTACATAGCCGATTGTGAGCTCAAATTTGTGTAGATATTGCAAATTTTCTAACACACGCCACGAGTTTTCAAGAAATTTACGAACGAGAAAGAAACAAATTTAAAAGAACGTGTAAAAAAACAGCCGCAGCAGATAAATTCACATACGACACAGAGTCGATTATCATACCCGTATTTATGCTGCATTTATTACCGAACAACAACACTAGTATTAAATTACCACGACCGAAGAATTTCCATTGTTGAAAATAAGACTGCAGTGCAGAAGCTTGAACGAAAAATAAAAAAAAAAAATAAAAAAAAAAAAAAATACCGACGTAATCATCACTAAAGATGCACTCGTGCATCGTCTATATTTATCATCATGCATGAGTTGTCATTTGATCCTATAATACGTTCGTTAAGAGGTATATTATATTTATACCTATGTATACATAGGTACGATGTGTGGTGCAGCAGTCAGGGTTACGCGTACATACTTCACACGTATACCTCATATAATTACCATTCTCACAGATAATATTTATCCACTGCTCGCTATATACTTTAAAATTCAGTCATGTGAAAAATATAGTAGATTTACGTGGGATGGAAAAAGAAATCTGCAAAGAAATTTTTTTGAATTTCATTTTACGACGAGAAAAAGGGGAGAACAAAAAAATACTTTTGAATATACTCTTCCCCCCTTTTTTTGGTTTGTTTTTGAAGAGAAGATGCAGACGTTGGTAGGATGGGTGATCTTTTATGGGAAGATGAAACCAAAGAAGATTTCGCACATGTCATTCATTGAATTCAAGGGCAAAGGGTTTTTGGCTCCCAGCTATTCATCGCTGCTTGTGCAGCTCACAATTAGAATGAAAACGACACGCGAAATGGAAAAAAACGGATAAAAAAAAACTGGTAACGAATGAATAAAATAAAAGCAAATCATATCCTACCCGCATCATTCGGTATTTTTCCATTTGTTTTTCTGAATTCGAAAATCCGTCATGTCCTTTGGTCCTTGTCCGAATATTTCGTTTCAACGAGAAATAATTCATCGATCGTCGGAATCCAAAGGAAGAAGGAAAGAAGGAACGGAAAAGATTTTGTAAGAAATGACGGTGACTAGGCCTTAATTCTGATCTTCCGATCCAGATTGTCGAAAAAAATCGCTGACAAAAGTTCCGCCACTCAACGTAAGTGTAAGTGAAAGGTTAATAAATGCAGGAGGCGTGTCCGTCCTCTTTCTTAAGACTTTGAGGTGCTTTTAGCGGCTTTTCCTATCGCCGATCGATTTCGTCTCCCGATCGGACGCCCTTTGACCTCTCGGCTTTCAGCCTACTCCCTGAAATTACAAAGATGAATGAATAATCTTTGAGGATCATCCGTGACAGAGTTAATATCATCACGAAGTATTTCTTCTACTTTTTCAGGATCTCCGCGTCGTATAGATTCGATATTCGAAACGTGAATGAAAAAAAATCATGAAAAACTTATTCATTCTGGAAAGAAAGAATGAATTCTGATCGGCGTTAAGAGATAATATAAAACCCGTACCACATCACCCGGAGAGAAGCGATGTACACGAATGGTTAGATATTAAGGTGCATAAATATACGTTAACAGGTCTTAACTGCAACTTCGATTAGTATAAAACACACGGTTTAATGCAAGGCAGGTAAACAGCTCTGTTTTTTACGAAGGAAAATTTCTCGTCTTTCCGTAATGGATATCTTACATACTAAACAACATGTTCCCTCTTACCGAGGTGAAAGAAAGCACGGAAAAAAAAAACAGAAAAATATTCTTTTGATTTTATCATGGAATGAAAAAAAATCAAAACGGACCGTAATTAACATAAATTCCATTTTTAGTTTTAAAAAAAAAAAAAAAAAAATTTTTTCTCCTCCCCTCAATTATTTCGATTATTACGTACACGCGTGTATTTTTTCTCCGCATATTTACCCGTTTCTCGAGTGTTTACGGTGGACTTGAAAAAAGTAAAATGAACTTCCACCATTTTTCTTTTTACTGATCGTCGCCCACGCCCGCGGGTTGTCCTCCAACGGGGTCAAGTTTATGAGAAACGTTTGAATTTTCTGAGTTGTAGTCCAAAAAAAACCCGAAGGTTCCTTACACACGTATTCGATAGGAATCATATACATGCAGCAAACGTGAGAGCCTTTTTATCCTGAAACATAAAAAAAAAGATATCTAAAATTTACCTGAAAATTTGAATAAAAAAAAAAAATTAGACAGTAATTACTGTTCACTTTGCTCGTACGTTAGGGTGATTGAAAAATAAATAAATGAATAATAATCATAACGTAAATGGAAATACGTAGTTATGGGTGCTTTGTTGGTGCAGGTGTGCGAGTATAAATTATTGTACATAAAGATTGACGATATAAAGAAAAATAAATATCGTTTCCTCATTTCGCGCCTCGATTAATAAAATCGAATGAGGTATGTATTTATAATCTCGATTCGTTCTCTGTACCAGCCTATGCTTTATCGGAGTATTAATACGGTGTATATGAGTTCGATATTTGCGCCGTATATCGTAGGTTTTTTTTTCTTCTTCGTATACGTAATACCGAGCAAGTATATTACGATATAATAATACGAGTAATTTTACAACAGCGAAACTTGTAGGTACACAGAGACAGTGGAAAGGGACACGTGAATGTACATATACGTCTTCGTTCTCTTTATTCCGTATTAGAAAAGAGACGACGAGCCTAAGTTATAGTTTTTGCGAGTATAAGAAAAAAAAGTAATGGAATTGCAAGCCGCGCGGAGCATTTCTTTACCTTAAATGGGAGGAACACGTGAAAGACGCGCGCTGTTGTAAAAGGTAAGTTAAGATAAGTGATACGAAAAGAGGTAGTAGTCAGGTAGGTAGGTAGGTAGGTAGGCAGGCAGTTAGGTATACAGTGGATTACGACTTGCACCACTCCACGTCGCATTGCACTGGAACTACCAGCCACTTCTGCGTTTCTTTTCCTGAGGTCAAATCTATCCGGAGTTGCAGGTGCGCGTCAAAGAATAAAGAAGAAAATGCGCGATGCGAATAGACGTGTGCATGCGCCGCATAATCTACCATTACAAAGCGTACGTACAACGCGAATATTCGAAGGAACAGGCAAATCCTTCGAGCGCTTTGATTTGAAAATGTTCTTTTTACTTCTCGCCTTTTTTTCCCCCCCGTTAGCCACAACCGAGTTTTTAATCTGCAAAGGATGTTGAAACTGTACACCTCGAAATACTGGAGACAGAAATAAAAAAAAAAAAAAAATAAAAATAAATAAATAAATGAAATGAAGACAATTTTTAAACACGACAAAGATTATCGAACGAAGTATAAATTGATCCGAGGATCGTTTCGTTTCTTCGAAGTGTAATTGAATACGTAATACTATTTTTTATACACACCTAATACGTCTTTAATGAGCTTCCTGCACGTGATAAGATTAGGTCGGACGAAATATATAACGTCATATAACATTCGAAGAATCACGTTTTCAAAATTAATTTACCAATAACAAACTCCAATTAGTATTTATACTGTTATAAATATTACCGTCCATTGTCGTCTCGTGAGAAGCGACTACTAATTACGAAGAATATAATTATTGACCTTTCACAAAATAGTCCAATGTAAAAAAGCTCGGTGATTCAATAGGTACAGTTGTGAAGCTGTAATCAACCTAACGTCATCAGCTGCGGATGATAAATTTCTTGGTCTTCTTCTACATTTCGTTTTTTTTTTCCTATTCTTATTTTTCTATTCTATTTTCCGCGGAGTTGCACATAGTTCATCTCCGGAACCAATAGATTGACAATAATATCCAAATGTAGGATTCTTATTTCTTTTTTCTTTCAATTTCGGTACAAAACTCGTTATTGAGCAACGAATTATACACTTTATATACCGCAACCGTTAAACCACCTACACATGAGAGAGAGAGAGAGGAAATTTTATACATATATATATATATACATATATCGCACTATAATATAGTTTTAAGGGATTTACCTTCTGTTGGAAAAAAAGTAAAAAGAAGAGAAGAGGATAAAAAAGGTGCGCGGAGGCGGATGTACTCACACACATGCAAATGTATGTATATGTATGGGTATGTAAAAAATGCTGTGTAAATTATTCATTTTATTAGCTACGCGATAGAGCGTATGGCGTTAAAATTCAATTATACTTATATACAAAATTTCACTGTGTGCATTGGAAAATTTTCGTTATTGAATTTGAAAAGAAAACGTCAATGCGATGTATGTATAATTCAAATATATTTGAAAATTTTATGCTTAAGAATTATTGAAAAAAAAAAAAATACATTACGAACCTCGTGGTTTTTGGATTCCTCGAAACGTTTAAGATCATTAGTACAGATAAACGCGCGCGTTCAAATTCGTGGTGAATCCGACATTGGTATAAGGAACCTGAAAAAAAAAGGAAATGAAGAAAGAAAAAGAAACAAACGTGAAGATAAGAGGCGACTAACCACTACTCCCTATCTTTTTAGGACGTGATGGTTTGCTTTACGTTATTATACACAGCATAGACACAAAAGAAACACCGCAGTTTTTTCTAATTAACACTCCATACAACGCTGTATTACCTTGTAAGAAAAAAAATCTCCACACGGTTACACGGTTAGTCAATGCTTTCACATCAATCTCATCATTTTTTGTTGCATCCATTTTTTTTCTCAAAAATATCGAGGGACTCTCTGGCTTTGATTTGCCTTTTTTTCCTTATCATATCGTTTCATTTCATCTCGAAACTTCTCGAAATAAAAACCCGTGCTGAAAAGAACATATATTTTATTAGTATAACTATTAATGTTGTTAGTATTGTTGATGTGACTTGCACGTGTCTAGGTGGGGGAGGGGGGGGGGGGGGGGGGGGGGGGGGGGCGTGGGTCGTGTGTTGACCGTGGTTAATTTAGTGACCTCAACAACATTCCACGGAAAAGGGAATGAACGTAAAAAAGAATCGAAAAGAAAATAGATTTAGAAGAAGAAAAAAAAAAAAAAAAAAGCCAAATGTGAAGAAAGAAGAATCAGAATGCCCGCTGCGTATACGTGAAGGGGGAGTAGATTAGATTCGAAGTCAATACAGGGAGAGAGAAAGGTATGCCCGTAAGACGCGAGGGATTTTTCTTCGGCATCATCTTACGTCGTGGTTAAGGGTGGTCAAAACGCGGGGAGTTGAGAAAAAAAAAAAAAAAAAAATCTGCTCGTCATCTCCTATAGACACGAGAAACGACGACCGCCCCGGCGGTACCGAAGAATTTCCGAATTAAGTTTCCTACGTCATCAGCCTGTGGCGGTAGAATAATTTTTTTTTTTCTCTCTCGCAGCGAATCAACGATACATCCCGATGCATCGATATTCGATGACGGGAGGAGTCTTGAAACGAATTTCTCTATTTTCAGTGCCGTAAGGGAGGAGAAAAAAGAAACGGCGGTCTGGAGGAAAACCGAGTTACGATCTCGCCATCGTTCTCCAACTGATAGCGATTTATTCCTACCTCGAAATGGTACGGTGAAGTAACGAGTGGGCACCAGAGTCCGAATCTAAATTCTGAGCGACGCGTCGCTGGGTCTGTGTGGACCGTAGAGCGAAACAACGCTTTCAATCATTTTTCACTCCGTTCTCCTTCGAGTCCTCGATCCTGCGAGAGACGGTGTGAAAGTCAGCACCTCGTATACCTTCACGCTCATAGACACCACGTTACACCTTTCATTTTTCAGAGGCGAAATAATTTGTAAAAGAAAAAAATAGAGAAAAAAAACGAGCTGGTTTCGTAGCGGACAAGTTTCGGTGTAAATCGGTGGTGAGATTAAAATCCTGAGCTCGAGAGGGTTACTTGACTCCAATTTTCCAGATTCCTTGGATCACGATTTTCCTCATTTCCCTCCTGAAATCATAGAGTTGGGAATCAGGCGGAGCGTTGGCATGGAAAAGTCGAAGAAAAAAGGGGAAGAATCGATCGAGTATTGGGCTGAATAATATTCAACGTCGGGACAGAGTGTGTGGTCAAGATAAAGAGAGAAGTTGAGGTGCATACTTATAGGTACGAAAGTACCAAAGGAGAGCGATGCCTGTAGAATGAAGCAGAAACCGGTTCAATTACAATACGGGGCGCGCACGGGGACTGACTCAACGCCATATCGGACTGTGAGTACGTTACAAACAAACGCGACAAACAAACTGACTGCGATATATGCGGAAAACCGCTTCCTTGTATCGCCTCGATGCATCGTACGACTTATAATTGCGCGGGTAAAAATGTCCCTAAAAAGGATAAATTTTACATCGTTCTCCCGAACGAAATTATCGAATTTCTTCGGACCCCCGAAAACCCTTCGAAGAAAAAACTTCTAACAACTTTGCAAAAACGTACAACGTCAATTTTTTGGCAAAATGAGAAAAAAAAAAAATTTCTCAAAGAAACCGATGCAAAAACAAGGTCCCTGCGGGCGGCGCGGGAGACAACTTCTGAAAGCCATTGTTGTTGATGAAAATAATAAAAAAAAAAAAAAGAAAAAACCCCAAAACCAAAAAAAACGAAACGGTATAATAATATAAAAGGTTGTAAGAACTGGTAAAAGGATATAGATATATACCCGTATACACAAAACTATATATATATACAAAAATAATATAATAAGAATAAGAGAATAAAATTGACAAAAAAAAAAGAAAAAAAAAAAAAAACAGGAGGAGAAATTTGTGGAGGCGGCAGCGGTTGCCAGGGAGGAGGACGTTTGTTGGACGTAAAGGGTCCACCGCGATGTTCTCCAGGACTGCGCGCGGCCATTGTGCACTTTGGTTTGCGTCCGTCCGAACGCGAAGAGAGCCGAGAGATCAAATTTATGCGTACGCCCTACGAAGGTCCATTACGAACGCGCCTCTCTCGGTCCGCGTTTGTCCCCCAGGGAATACTCGGTATTTATAATACTTGGTATACATTCGAAAAACCCAGACGACTTCGAAGGTGAACAACCACGGCGTACGCGCGATACAAAAGTATGGCACATACGCCGATATTCAAATCGAGCGTATCCCGCATATCGCGAAAAGATCCGAACCGCGAGATCCCGATACCCAATTCGAACCGAGCTGCGGCTTTTTTCTCGAACTTTTTCCACTGACGTACGAAAAATCGAATCTTGGTCGAAAAACCGAAAAAATTCGTTACGAATAAAATGAAAAAAAAACAACTTATAACGTAATACGGTATAATAAATTTAAAGAAAACAAAAAAATGGAAATAAACGAATGGAAATAGAGAAAATAGAGAAAGAGAAAAACCTATGACAAATAAAAGAGAAATACGAGCAAGAAATTCAAGGCAGGGCGCGCGTTTCATGGAAGTAGAAGAGGAAAGGGGGGGTGTGGTAGGAGGAGGTGAGTCAACTGAACCACTCTTTGAAAGGTTTTTCTGAACAAGCTTACGAACACGTTACAGGAAGAGAAAAGAGGTAGAAATAAAGTATCGGAGCAATAAGGACAGAGGACGAGGGAACGAGAGAGAAAGAGGCGTGGGTGATCGGTGGGGCCAAAGTTATGCGTTACGGTCCAGCGACGGACTCGCGTTGCGGCTGCAGTTCAGGCGGATTATAAAGTCGCGAGCAACGAGCGGAGGCATATATAACGTGGAAGTGGAAGTAAAATAATAATCACAACGGTAAAAATCATACACCCGTACACAGTGTGGAAGAAATAGTAAGAGAAAGAAGCGGAGAGAGAAAAAAAAAAAAAAAAAAACGTAGCAAATGCAGAAGTAGAACGGTCGTCGGGCGAGGCCGGGATATCACGTATTCCCGATCCTATGTACTTTAAACATACCTACTGCATTATACGATATATCTATCCTACGATTTCTATCTACTCTACGCGTGGCTCGGTTCCTCCTGTATTCGAAGTTTCTCTCCCTCGTTCAAACGGCCGGTCCGCAATTCCTTCCGTCGTACTCCGGCTGACCACGTACGAGTTACGTCCTGGAAGAATTATGAAAATTTGCTGCGTTGTCGTCGGTATCGGTGAAACAATTTTTTTCATCGATACCGCGGCACCTTGCGCTTCGACGTTACCGCGATCAGCGAGTAATTACGGCGAGAGACCTCGCGGTCGTGCTCGAATTTCCACCGACCGTGTAGGTGAGCGTAAAATATCGATTCGAAAACGATCGATCGGTCGGTCGGTCGGTCGGTCGGTCGTGGGGTGATTTTCGTCGTTCAGCACCGCGGTATTGTAGAATGATCGTAAACGTCACCCCGATTAAATCCGATAGTTCGCTATGAATCACGTGTGGAATAATTTTCACACTCGTTAAAGGTACGAGGTATTCCGTACAGATCGAGTTCGTACGCGTATATCGATATTAGAAATTATTAGAAATTCCAAACCCCGGAGTAGGGACGATAAATCAATCCAAAGTTCGTTGGAATAAAAAATGTTGCCTCCGAATATACCCGAGTATACAAAATCTCTACCTTTGATTCAACTCCCAATTCCGCCGAGCCGTACGTTTGTTGTGGGGAGTCCGAAGGAGATGAAGTAAAAGAAGCAGAAGAAGAAGAAGGAGATGAAGAAGAAGATCGGAGACCGGATTTCTTCGGTTGTTGCAATGAAGAAAGAAGACGTAGATAGAACGACGGATTTGGAGACACACCGAGGACAGACGGACGATCGTCGAACATTGTAAACCCGTAGGTCCGGTTCCTCTCTTCGGTATAAGGCGCAGCCGAGCCGATCGTGTACAGTATTCCTTCTCCCGGCTTGATACGGTCGTCGCACGCGACCGAAATTCACCGTGAAGAACAACGGCGATCGACGATCGATTTCGACGGTATAACGTCTGAAACGAACGGCGGAGCATTGATTCATTTTCAATCATTCATTTACAATTCCTCTGTACGCAATCGTCAGAGAAGAATAAAAATCCTGAGATGAGGGAAAAAAAAAATAACTCGATAACGGATAAGGGCGGGATTATCTATTTTTTTTTTATTCTCCTCTTTTATTTTTTTCTAAAAAAGACTTATGGTTCGTATCGTAAAGCGGAGAGGAGCACTCAACGTTTTGATCGTTATACAATCGTTTTAACGACGAGACGCCATTAGTCAGCTGATTGATAGCATAAAATCTAACTGCTGCTGCTGCTGCTGCTGCAGCTCGACCGGTTCCTACCGATATTTTGTGACCTCTTAAAAAACGGATTCAAAAGAAACAAATAAAATAAAATAAAAGGTCACTGAAATCGTTGTACAAAGAGCCTGCCCCTCGCACGCGAGATACGCGTTGAATTCCGTTTGTTTCTTCACAAGTTTATCGACTAGTTAATTTTCGTTATTTCTACTCGCGATGGAACAGTATAGTAGGCTAGATGGAAAAAAGTACATCGAACAGAAGTGGCTGAAAATTTGGAAACCGAAGAGGGGAGGTCGCACGTAAATTGAAATAACGAAAAAAAAAAAAAAATCGAGGAATCAAACGTAGGATAATATTGTAAAAATTATCGTCGTCGGTTGAACAGTCCTTTTGAATTAGCATAATGCTAATACGTTACGTTTAACAAGCGCTACTGCCGGCTTATGGTCCGCCAACGCGGTTCGCCGTATAACAGCAAACGCGGGTATATCGCGAGATAAGATCTAGTCGAAATATACAGTACGCAGATATACGACGACGACGACGACTACGACGACGACTTGATAGCGTACTTCCTATTCGCGGAAGGAGGTGTCGTAGCGGCTAAAGGATATAAATATATAAATGTAATAACGTAACACGCGAGGACTTTCTCCTCGTGTCCAAGGAATCGCCCCCTCGCACGCAACAATTCACTCGACTAATAAAATAAAATAATATCCTGCGAGACTCCGCTTATCGGCGAGGTAAAAACCAGAATATTTTTGCCGAGTATTATTTTTTATATATTCTCATTATTTAATTTTTATTTATTATTATTTATTTTTTTTTTTCGTATAACGTTCCTTTCAACCTTTCGAATACTTTTATTTCACGCCGCCGTTGCCGCCGACTCGGCTTGAATGTCGGACGAGCGGAGCATATCCGGCAAATGACCCCCCGCACGTGTCGTATCGAATTTTGTATCGAGAGAAAAAATTTTGATCGAACTGCGCGGCGTGTAAAGGTATAAACCCCGTTAGGTGTGGGTGCGCGAGGAAGACCCGCGCACACAAAAGCCGCACAGGACGTACTGCAGGACCCAGTTGATTAAATTTCACAAACTATTCGAGCGTTGTTAACACGAAAGAGACTGTCGAAAAATTTGTTCCTTCTCTTATTTTCGTCGTACTTCGTCCTCCGCAACGTATTTCGTGATATTTTCATGTTCCTTTATTCCCCCTTGAACACCCCGTCGGTTTCTCTCCTCCTCCTCCTCCCTGTCGCGAGGAAGACGGAGATAATATTCACGGGAGATAATGTTACCCCGGGTGAATTTTTATTGGAACCTAAGCGGCTTTTGCGGGAAGTCCTTGTTTCATGTCCAATATTTAAATCTGACATAATATATGAAAAAAATTCGCTCTACGAGGATGTTGCCAGTTTTGATATAAAATGATTTCGAATTTTTTTTCGAGACACAATTCACTCGTTTTCTTCGAAGAAAAACTCTTTCGATATGATTCTTTGGATGGTCATTAGCGAAATAATATTTTTGCGTTGAACAAAAAAAAAAATCAAACAGATTACAAATTAATTCCCGCTGGGTGATTCGGCGGAGAATCATATTCGTCAACGGCTGTTTCGCGAATCGAAAGCTTAAAATGAGCTCTAATAACGACGATAATTGAGCCGGAAGTACGTATTTTGTACGAAGGGGATTTCACGGGGTAAAATTGATACCTGCGTCGGAGACTGCAAAAAAAAAATGACTAAAAAGAAGAATCTGGCGACCATATAAATTTCACCTCTCACGATTGTCTCGATCTCTGCCACTCGGCTTATGCAGAGATATTCAAAGAAATCTACATTCGTATTAGCGCCGATAATTTCTGGTGTAATTTTCATACGAGGCGCGGAACGACGTCGACGACGAGAAAATATATCATTCACGGAGTGAATTAATAAAGATCCGACAATGAGAATAGCACGCCTTTGTGTAGGGGTTTATAAATTACCGGATGACGAAATCGTGGAGAATCTGCTAATCAGTGCAGAGCAAGCGAGCGAGCGAGCCATTGTCTCATTTTACTGGTAACACGTACACTTCTGTACGTACGTACGTCTTGGCTCGCGCGGCGCAAAAAAAACTGAGAGAAAAAAAAAAAAATACAAGCCACGTTTACGTATGCACGTGTTTCATACGTGACTGGAATAAACGAGGACTTCGTACCCCAGAAGCGTGTAATTGTGACATATCGAGCACGAAAAGAAAAAAAAAAAAAACCAAGGAGAAGAGTATCGTTTTCATCCCGAGCTTAAATTCTCCGAGCTTTCGGCGAAAAATTTGTTATAATTAGCGATCTACGCTTACAGCTAATTAGCGGATAGAAACGCTATAGATTTACCTGTGCCGAATTCCTGGAGGGAAGGTAAAAACGAAGGAGACGATCGACCGTTATTGATAGGAGAGTTTCGAAAAACGACACTCGGCCCGATCGGGGCCCAAATTTAAGTCCCTCCGCGGAATTCAGCGTCGTATATATTTCGTCGGCCAATCAAAATACCTCAAAGGTCTCGTTCCGCGCCCGTTCTCGCCCGCTGGAAAATAGAGGCAGAAAGTAAGCAAAAAAAAAAGAAAATGAAAGAAAGAAAGAAACGAGCGAACGAACGAATGAATAAAAAAAATATGATATACCCGCGCGAATTATCGGTCGCAGATGTTAACGCCCATTTTATTCGAGGCTATAATACAGTGTACGTTAGGTACACGGGGGTATATGACCATTCCGAGATGGCGATATATCCCAGAGTTTATCCTGGATAAGGAGAATACAGGCGGATCCTGTTCTTCCCCCGTTCTCCGCTCTCGTTCTATACAGACAGAGTAGCGGGCAGTAGCCGTCGAGGGTATGAAAACTACTAGCTGCCGCGTTGTTCCTGTGTTTGTGGAAGGAGACCCAGCTGCGGGCGCGATAACGATCGTGTCCAACCCGACGTCATTTTTCACGCGAACACGAGACGTAAGAGACAAACTCAAGACACTCCGACCGCGCGCGCTCTCCTTTAAAACTTATCGTTACATTATATCCCGGGAGCAGCGTCACTACTTTCAGGTTCTAAACTCGGTCCTGCAATATTCGGTCCAGTTTCATTTCGAGATAGTGAACTTCCTCGTACGTACTCGCACAATAACGCGGCCGCAACGCATGAGTAATAACCGAGCATTTTTCAACATTACGAGAAAAAAAAATAAAAAAATGAAATAAAAAAAAAACCCTCCGCCCATGCACGACTTTGTTTTATAATAATATTAAGTCAAGACTCAACCTCAGTCCAGTTTATCCTTTCAACCGCGTTATACGGTATACCTTTTACCTTTACGGTCTCCGCAATCTGCATTCTCGAATCTACGGACAGGAAACCCAACACTGCGCGAGGAGGTCGACAAAGGGCCGAGAAATTTACCTAGAATAAAAGAAACAGAGAATTATTCGGACCGCTCCGAGTCATGAACTGTATCGTCACTTTTTTTTGTTTTGATTTATTTAATTAATTCTCTAACGGATTTGCAAAGAAACAATAAACAAACGGAACGATCTAGAGGTAAAGGGGTTGTTTTTATCGTCTCTTTTATCGGATATTTTTTAAACCGTCCAACGAAAATCGAAAAGGTGTTTTTCCCCCCGGGCCCCCGCTAACCAACGTTAGTTGCGTTTGGTATTTTCCTCTCTCGTGCACCGAAACGAGAGAGAGTTCATGGAATCGAAGGAGTTTGAATGCTTATACATATAATTAAAATACAATATGGGTAAAGTCGATGCGGAGGTTTGTTTGCTTTGGATATACTACGAAGAGAAGACCGACGCCACATTATGGTATAAAAGGTGCTAAAAGCAGAGGCGACTTCGGTGTAAACGTGCGTCGAGTTCGGTAATAGGAAACGTCGAAGATTCCTTCTAATAATTTATTGAACACACTTCAGCGGGGAGTGAGGCTGCCGCTTACGGCGCATCTCGAAGAATTTCATTCCTACAATTCACGCCTCGCCGCTATCAGTTGCAGCCTATTTTCCTTTGAATCTAAATTTTTAAAACACTCGAGTATTTTTTTCTTCTCCCTCGGTCCTTTTCGTCGAACGTCGGACAACGACGACCGGTGTGTTTTGCGCTTTTGTGAAACGAACGGCCAGAGAAAAAAAAGCGAAAAGTAGAACGAGAAAAAAAGAAATTGTTTTACGGTATAAATAGTAGAGAACATGTTCGGCTAAGGGTTATACCTACGATACGTGACGTTGGTTTATACCTCGGCACAATTTTTCTCCAAGCTTCAGGTCTTTGTAAAGCGAGAAGAATGAAAATAAGAAGAAAATATAGAAGAGGCGTTGACAAAAACTGATCACAATCAAACGCCGCGGAACAAAAGAGAGCCTGCCGATACGTGACGGCGTCGCATCGAATTCTTCTTTATACGTACCGGATCGAAGATCTGCTCCTCTTTTTACTTCCACATTTAGTCCTCTTTTCCAAGCCATACATAGGAGGTTGAGTTCGTCCGATCGTCATCGTCGTCCTCATGATCTTTCGAAACTGGAATAATAAATTGAAAACCGAGGTTATTATTCATCCGATTCTTTTTTTTTTTTTCGTCATCATTGTCTTATTTCATCTGAATTTCCATCCTGCGCGTATGGGTATTACAGCGTCTGGAGGGTTTTTCTTTCCATTTTTTTTCTTTTTTTCTTTCCTTCTTCCATGTACGTAAAATTTATAACACCGAGTTGTGTAATAGATGGTATAGTACTACACAAACTGTGCAACAGATGTTGTATCTAGAGCTGTACTAATGTAAGCAAATTCTTAGGAAACCGATCGCTCTGGTTTAGTTCTCGCTTCGAGATCTCCCTCGCGAGAAATGCTTTTTATTCGTTAAATTCTTTTTCCTCTTCACTTCTTTTTACTCACCCGTTCTTTTTGATCTTAACCTTGGAAGGCCCTCCGACGGATGAGAGTAGTTTTTTCTTAGAACTGTAAATCGAGAAAAAGGATCTAATTATTTAATCAGAATTACAGGAACAAGAGAGATGATTCAATGGATACGATTCACAGCTAGAACGAGCTGCCCTAAAATACAGTTGGCAATTGTTAAATTTGAAAAAGAAAAAAAGATTAAAAAAAAAAAATGTTTTTTTTTTTTTCTTGTGGACGAATAAAAATATACCAAGTTTTAAAAACTATTTGATATAATGAATTTATAACGCTGGTTTTATTACATAGTGTAAATAGATATTTGTCCATAGAGCAAATCTATACGTATGGGGTATACACGATATGTGTGTGTGTATTCGTATACATGCCGGACGTAGTTCCGTCGTAACGATAAAATAAATTGTAATAATTCACACCGTCCACGTTATCTGGAGACCCTTTTAAAAATTCATAGGCAAACATGTAGGAAGAGGCTTATCAAATATTCTTATCTATCAACACCACCGCGTAATGCCGTTAAGGACGTTTGTTGGCCCCAATTCGGTAAAACTATGTTCCAATCAGCAACGACATCCATGAAGTATGTGTGGCACACGGAATATATGGGAAAATATGAGGAAACGTGAAAAAAAAATTCTCGTTATAACGAACCCCCGGAGCAGATAGAGGAAAGAAATAAAAAATGTTTCAAATCTAAGAAAAAAAAAAAGTAAGAGATCGGTATAAGAATAACGATCTAATTTAGCATTCAGATTTCAACGCCTGATTTCATTTCGACTTTCGTATCACATAGGCGAGAAGCGTAACGAGCCTACGAACAGTTCTTTTCTTTTTGTCACTGTCAATCTAATTTCGCTATTTATCACACGGTAAAACATTTGCAAACTATACTGTTAGGCATATTTAAACCGGTTCACTTTCAACTTTTACACACTTGTATCTTTTCGAATCTATATCATACAGAACCAGTTTCTCCAATCTCAACGAAATCTCAATAAGATGAAATATGAAATATTGAAGGGGAAAAAAAAAACAAAAATCATTATCTTTCGTTTACGAGAATCCATAAAACCGAACGCCTGTCCGACGTTTCGAGTAAAATTATTGTAACGCGAAGAATTATCCTTACACTTTATCCGCGTAATAACCATTTATTACCCTACAGATTATACTCACATGTATAATACAACAATTTGTCGATAACGATTCGTAATTCTTGGGTAATAAATATCGGCGTACGTTGCACGCCTTTCGCAAGCTGATCAAAAATTTCGATTTTCTTTCGGCGTCGATTCTCTGCTATTCCGTTCATTTTTACCCTCCATCGTTTCTAAGCGTGGCGAATGCGTTTCGACGAAAAAATGAGGGTAACGCGGTGATTCTGATTCAGAAATTGAGGTAAGTTAGACGAACTACGGTGATCGAGAAAGAGGAGAAAAAAATAGAAACAAAACGGATCGTCAGTCGTTCTAACGATATAAATCGCCGGCGGCGTGACGCGGAATATGTAATTGTTGCCGCGGACGCGAATCCAGACGAGGTAGGCGATCCCGGCTTCAAACTTCAACTTAAACTTCGCTTAAGCACGGCCTTCGTTTCGTAAGTATACGGAAAGTTAACAATGTTGTGCGGAAATTATAGCGGTAATACGAAACCGGAGATAGCTGCATAGATTTACATGCTCGGTAGGTAAATTTGTATCGGGGCACGTATAATAAAAAGCAAAAAAAATAAAATAAAAAAAAAACCAAGAGTCTCATTTTTACCTGCATAATTTTCATCCGTGAGTCTAGTTTTTCGTCCGATGGGATAGAAAAAAAATGTTCATTTGTGAACCGCGATGATAAAAACCGTAATTCAACTTATTATTGTTGATATTATTCTTGTCAGATGCGAAGGCAATCTCATATAAAGTTTGAAATTTGTTACGTACGATAAACGTGTAGAAATAGTAATTAGAATTTAGATCCGAGCGTATCAAAATATCTTCTCGTGTAATTCCGGGCGGCAGAAGTCGATCATTCGACCTTTCAATATCGAAGCGTGTAATTTTTTGTTCGATTTTACAGCGTAAAGCATACACATCCCGTGTTTATTATACACACATTATTATAAAGTTTCTAAAGCTGACAAAATTCCAACAAACTAAAAAAAAAGAAAAAACCCTTTACAAACAGAAGGCTAAAGAAACGGTCCAAAGAGAGAGAGAGAGAAGAGAAGACGAATCATGACTCAGGTATAAAGAATAGAATGTGTGCGTATCAAAAAAAAAAAACAATTCTACAGTAAAAAAGCGTCGTTGAAGAATCGGGATGAAAAATATTTCGCTCGATCCAAAACTGTAATTTCCGCTAAAATACCTTCCCTACGTTTTTCAATCTTCACCGGAACGTCACCCAGTGTGTGTGTGTAAAAAGAAATACGAACAATAACGATACATCCGTGAAGTAAATTTCGTAATTTTAGTATCTCAGTTTTAATTCTTGTCGTTTCAGTTTCATCGTTCATTCAACGTCATCTATTCATCTCTGTATTAATACTCACGTACTACGGCCTACTACGTTTTCAACACATATGCACGCGACGTGTACATAATTCTCATTCATTACCATTTGTTCATTCACACTTGTGTCGCGCCCCCGCCGTTTGATGGTCGAGATCGTCTGTATTTAATATCCTTTTAGGCCCTTCAATGTTTTTCCTAACAGTAAGTTTCGGATATGAAAGTTTTTTCGGTTTTCCTTTTCTCTTTTTTCTTACTACTTCTCTTTCCTCTATTTTCTTTTCTCATCTTTTAAATGACGCACTGTGCACCACGTCCGTGTGAACGTAGTACTACAATTGAGCGTACTATACAAAAGGGGTGGGTGGGTGGCCTGATGAACATTTACAAAACGAAGAGATGGAAAGAATCGAAATAAAAAAACGAATGGAAGTACAGTTTGTCCCGGAGCCGGAACAATTCCAAGTAAAAACGAAGTTTTTTTACAAATTACGAGAGCGAAATCAGTATGGAAAAACAAAAAAATGGTAGCTTCATTTTGCGTTATCATTTCTATCGGTTGAACGAAGAAAAAGAAAATTTAATAAATAAGCGAATAAAAAAACTTAAATCGCGTATTTCGTCGTGGCCCATCGGCGGGCACATGATCGGGAAACCAGTTTGGTTCGTTCGATTATTATACCGTCGAGCAAACTATATCAGGATAAACGGTGTGGTATACATATACATATAGATTTTGTCCCAAGGGAATGCTGATCTGGTTTAACGAACCTGCAAAACCAAAGAGGACGAAATTCGCTTACACCACATACCTACGCACGCTGTAGCCGGGTCCGCGAAAGGGAACAATCCCTTACTAGGTAATGCTCGAGCAAAGTTGCTACTCAAACGGAAAAAAAAGAAAAAAAAAAAAAACAGAAAAGAAAAAAGAAACCTTACAAAAAACGACACACGTGTATTGCAAATATCGCGAGAGTGTGATCGGAATTATGCATGACACGAGATATCGGAATAAAATTTTGTAATCTTTCTCTAGATTTGTCGTTCTTCTTATCGATTTTTCTTGTTTTTTTTTTTCTTTTTTTTTCTTCTTCTTTCCAGGACCAACAGATGTGTGTTTGAACTACAAAACTGACCGTGTGTAACTATGTGGTTTCTTATTTCCGTGCTGCTCCAGAGTCGGTACGACGCGGCGCCAGAACTCGTGTTATGACGGGCGTCGCGGCGCTCTCGTGTGTGGAATATATCCCCATGCCGCGCATGAACCCCACGGAGGAATGTTTGCACGACCAAAGCCAAACGAACTCTCGTGCGTTTTTAGCTCTTATCTGCTCCAGACCCCGGCGCCCTGCCGAGCGTTATAAGGACCCATTTTTGGAGAGCCGACTAAAGAGAACCGAGGGGGGGGAAAAAAAAAAAAAAAAAATTAGAAAAGAAAATTAGAATAAGGAAAAAGAACGACGCAGATACTGGGGCACAAGGGTACGCGCGTGTAATAAGGGCGGTCGTTCTTCGACGGCGTGAAAATACGGAGTAAATAAAACGTTGATACGGTTTGACGGCGACGACGCAACGTTCGCGTGTCTTTCGAGACGCACTTGAAAAACGAGAAGGATGGAAAAAAAATAGAGAACGAAAAAATGATCTTCTTAAAACAAACAAATATCTCCGGTTAACCCGATCAACGAACAATAAATTACGACCTCGCGCAATTTCATGCCAGCAGCAGAAGAAAAATATAATATTTAGGTGTGGAGAAACTTGTTGCTAATCGACGAGTGATCTATGGTAAAAATTACGAGATGACTCGGAGGCGCACTTGAGTCGCTGAAAAATAATCGCGTCAGATGTTAGATTATTTAAAGGACATGATATTTCAAACTCACTAGTTTATCGTGTTCCAGGTTTTGTGTATATATTCAGAAATACAAGGCCTACGCGGCGATGACTTTATGCAGTCGTTCACACTCCGCCTCTTGGCTCACCACCCCGTCGTACGCCTTAGACAATTTAGATGACGCAATTAGCTTCGATGAGTCATACAAAAAAGTTCTCACGTTGGACACGTTACTTGACCGAAACGAGTCATGAATTATGAAATATTCTGGGAAACTTGTGATCGTGGTGCACCGCTATCTGGAACAGAACCTGCAAAAGGAAATGAATTTTATGAACAAGGGGTTATTAAAAATTGAGAGAAACTCATCACCTTTGTTTAATTTAACGAATCGATAACGCGATTTCATATTTTTTACAAATTTTCCTTAAAATGAAAAATGTATAAAAACGAACGAACGATATAATTATCAACGGAGTTCGAAAATCTATTTCGACGTTTAACGGAGGAATCGCGTCTTTGCGAATACAGTTGCAGCTGAACATCAGCTGCAGAAGGATATACGACAGCAGTGGTCCCGAGGGTGAGGAAGGAGAAAAAAAACGGGGAAAAAAGGGAAAAAGAAAGAACGCGAACCGTACCGTACCGCACGTTTCGGTATCCTTAGCGGGTACAGCTTTATCGAGACATTAATATTAATTTGTTGAAGGACTCTTGAATCGCCACCGCAGCATATCGTGTACAGTCGAGGGGGAAAAATACCGTCGTCCGATTCAACGACAACGCTACAGAGAAACGAACCGCCTCGAGACCGTATTCGCGGGTTTGACGAATGAATAAAACGTATTCCACGAATCTTTTGGCGGAATATCATTGGAAAAAAGGCCGCCTTTCAAACGTTCGCAAATACCGGGTGCAAAAATTTAAAAAAAAATGAAAAAAAAAAAAAGAAGAAGAAGAAGAAGAAGATTACCCGGAAGCCCGCAACGGTGAGTGAAAATTTTTGTTAATAACCACCGCAATTTTCGTTCACCCTCGCAAAACGACCAAGTTTTACAGGATTTACGAGACGGGGGAGATTATTCATCGGAAAATTACATAGGAATTCTACAGTAATTTTGCTAATGCATCACGGGATTCCCTTGTCAGCGAATACCTCATTCTGGTTTACAGAAACTTCCGGGCATAAAATTCCGCATCTGGTCAACCGGTCGAACGACCCCATTATATGTGTAGTGTCTATGCGACTCTAGAGAACGACGTATACGCTTCACGATTTCCAGTTAACAGTTTACGAGGAGAAGAAGAAAGTAGAAAAAAAAAAAAAAAAAGTCAACTACCCGCAAGTGCAGATCCACTTCGCTACGAGATTTGTAGAATTTTCACAGAAATAAACTGCACTCGATATCGATAACAATAAAGACGAAGAGCTGTCGGATCGTGAGAAGTCCTTCAAAAAATTGGAGTGGATAACTCAGAGTCGTGGTGAGAAAAAAAAAAGACAAAGTGAAAGCATTTGTCTGCGAGGCAAACGCCACGTCCTTTTAGGGGATAATAAATTTGTCATCCGGATGTTTTGAATGTGAACGAAATAGTGAGAATACTAGTTACCAGATATCAGATAGACTGTGATGCAGGAGGTTAACGTTTCCAAGAGTTCCGAAAATTCGGGACTTAGACTTTCTGCAGATAATGGCGTAGGTGCCGAGAACCCAAAAACATCATTCTCATCGTCGTCGTCGTCTTCGCCCCCGTCTCAAAGCACGTCGAGAAATTTTATCGGTAAATCTCAAGTCCAGCAAAGTCTTTCCTACGTTCGTCAAGAACGAAACGGAAGCGATGCGAGTGCGGTTAGTGGAGATTCTGCTGCACGAGGGGTAAGTTCTTCCAACTTATTTTTCGGACTCTAAAAAATTTACAATCAAAATTTATTGGACATTTCTTTCTCGCTCTGCTCTTGAATTGAAAGGCTGCGAAACCGGTCATTTCAACTTTTGACCCAGACGCGAGATTTTTCCAATGCTATTTTTTTATCATATTATAGTGTTTTCTATTTATTTCATCCTCAGGCATCCGAATCTACCCAGTGAAATGATCGATTTAACACCAATTTTTTTATGTTTGGTGCACAAAAAGTGAAATATCTCGATAGGAAAAATTCGTAGCCCAATTTGCTCAACAGATCCGTGTTCCTGAGGTCAAAATACATCAGATAAGCGTCGTAAAAACTGCATTTTTGGCCCAAAAATCGAAGAAATCTAAAAGGGGTACCCCTTGGATTTTTGTCGTTTTTTTGGTCGAGAAAAAAAAATTTATCTTATATGCTAACCTTGTGTATTTTGACCTCAGGAATCCGAATCTAACAGAAAAATTGACCTATCTATAAAATTGACCGAGTTATCGCCATTTTATCGCTTTTTTACCCTGAATTGCGGATATATCTGCGTCAAAATATTCGAATTTTTTGGTCGACGAGAAAACCCGAGCTTTGCTGGAGTCAGGGCAGCCAGCAGCGTAGCGCTTTGTTGTGAGACGTCACCTTCAGGGCTGAGCAGAGGTGACGCCTCAAAACAAACCGCGCGCCCGTGGCTACCTGACTCCAGCAAAACTCCGACTAGCTGGTAAATTGAGAAATTCGAATATTTCGACCCATCCATGGATTGCGACGAATCAAAGTGGGTCTACGACTAAAACCAATCGATATGTTTCAATTTTTCTGCTCCCAACAGCGAATAATTGATGATTACTCGATCGATTGCATGAGTAGATGATTTTGGCTTTCAGATTTGAATTCCTGAGTTCAGAATACATTAAAAAAATGTTATAACTTCCTTTTCGGCCAAAAAAGCCGAAGAATCCAAGGTATACCGATTGGGATTTGTAGCGATTTTTGGGCCAAAAGTAAAGTATTTTAAAAATTGATCGTATTGCACTTTTCTTACGTATTTTGACCTCAGGAATCCAAATCTAAAAGGAAAATTGACCTATCTTTAAAATTATCCGAGTTATCGCCAATTTTCAGCTTTTTGGGGTCAAAAATAAAAAATTGATTTCTTTATCTATATTTATGTAATTTGAGCTCAGGAATCCGAATCCGGAAGACAAATTGATCTATCTATGAAATTGATCGAGTTATCGCCAAATTATCGCATTTTTTTGGATAAGATTGAGGATATCTCGAAGGGAAAAAATCGTAGCTCAATTTGGACAACGGATTCGTGTTCCTGAGGTCAAAATACACGAGAAAAGTGCCATACGATCAATTTAAAAAAATAAAAATTTTTGGTCAAAATTTGAAAAAATCGTAAGGGGTACCCCTTGGAAAAATCTCAAATTTTGGCCGAAAATTTTTATTTTTTTAAATTGATCGTATCGCACTTTTCTTATGTATTTTGACCTCAGGAACACGAATCCGTTGTCCAAATTGAGCTACGATTTTTTCCCTTCGAGATATCCTCAAATTTATGCCAGAAAATGCGAAAAAATGGGGATAACTCGGTCATTTTTTAAGATAGATCATTTTTTGTTCCGGATTCGGATTTCTGAGCTTGAATTACATTAATACAGACTAGAAAATCAATTTTTTATTTTTGACCCCAAAAAGCTGAAAATTGGCAATAACTCGATTAATTTTATGGATAGGTCAATTTTTCTTTCAGATTCGGATTCCTGAGGTCAAAATACGTCAGAAAAATGTGATACAATCAATTTTCAAACTACTTTACTTTTGGCCCGAAAATCGAATTTTTGTTTGCTCAAAAATCAATTTTTTTTTGGCTTTTCAAGGGTAATCTCACGTATAATCAGCTCAGGAATCCAAATCTGAAAGCCAAAATCATCTACTCATGCAATCGATCGAGTAATCATCAATTATTCGCTGTTGGGAGCAGAACAATTGAAACATATCGATTGGTTTTAGTCGTAGACCCACTTTGATTCGTCGCAATCCATGGATGGGTCGAAATATTCGAATTTCTCAATTCACCAGCGAGCCCGAGCTTTGCTGGAGTCAGGTAGCCACGGGCGTGCGGTTTGTTTTGAGGCGTCACCTCTGCTCAGCCCCGAAGGTGACGACTCACAACAAAGCGCTACTCTGCTGGCTGCGCTGACTCTAGCGTAGCTCGGGTTTGCTCGTAGACCAAAAAATTCGAATATTTTGACGCAGAGATATCCTTAAATTCATGGTAAAGAGAGCGATAAAATTGGCGATAACTCCAATTTCAGAGAAAGCCAATTTTTCTTTCAGATTCGGATTCCTGAGATCAAAATACGTAAGAAAAAGGTAATACAATCAGTTTAGGAACTACTTTAGTTTCGCCCAAAATTTGAAGAAAAAAGAGGCGATAAATTGGCGATAACCTAATCAATTTCCATAGATAGACCAATCTGGCTCCCAGATTCAGATTCCTGGGCTCAAAATTGATCTATCTACAAAAGTGATCGAGTTATCGCCATTTCATCGCTATACAAAGTGAAAAATTGAGGTACGTCGGATTTGTTTCAATTCTACCGCCTAATTCGGTCGACGAATTTGTGTTTCCAAGATAAAAAACAAATAAGTCGAGATCTTCAAAGGCTCTCTGATACATATTTTATATACATGACTAGATACATAGCTACGTACATACGTAAATATGAAGTCGAGGGCGTCACGTGGCGAAGAATATGAAGGGGGTGAAGAGGCGGAGAGGGTTCCCCTATGTTTATTATTACTGGCGTGTGTGAAACTTTCGAGTTTCCCACAGACTCGCCCTACTTCTGCGAGCTACCTACATGTATACATATCCATGTAATACGTAAAATTGTACACACGCGTACGTATACATATACATTTATTACAACCCCCGAATGCCTCGCAGCGTGTGCACTGCGCGTGGGACCACCCTGACCCTACACCCCTCATGCCACGTGACCTGCGTCGCATTCGTACCCTCATTTCTAAAACGCATGAAGAGAAACTCCCCCCTCTTTGTAATACCCCGTCTGACTTTCGCCGTAGTTCACGGGAACGACCGAAAAATCCTTCTTTCGTAAAAAAACGAAAAAAACATTGAAAAAAAACTTCTGGAAACCGATTACAAATAGTTACTTACTCGTGGGAATTTATTGCGTTGAATTATTTTTCTTACATTTTACGAAACGAGAGCACGACACCTCGGCGGTCACGCGGATAGGGAGGGTGGAAAAACAGATAGAGAGAGAGAAAGGGAGAAGGAGAAAGAAGTAAAATTTCCGGGTTTCCACCACATACGCTGTGTTTCTGTATACATAATATTTCTCTTATACGGTTTCCCCCATTTTCCCACAGTGAAGAAGACACGCCGCTGCATGGTATTAAATAAGACCCCCCTTGCCAATAATTGTCGCTCCGCCTCGCTGGCTTAAGTGCACACGTGACGGTTATCCTATGTTTGATCTAAACCTACCGAGGGGGTTGCCAGAACGTGTGGTACACATATTATACCTTTTACGTGAGCCGCATTTCTTTTTCCTCAAACGAAGAAAAGAAAAAGTGAAACAACGTCTTGCACCGCACCATTTCTCCTCATCCCCACTCACCTCTTTTCTTCGAATCTCATCCTTTCGTGGAAATTTCTACGTAAAAGCTGGCGTGATCTGAAAGAGAAAAGTACCAATTAATGGAAAATTTCATCTTCTTTGTTGATCCATTTTTTTTTTTTTTTTTTACCACGATCGCAACGACGATCAGCGAGATCCACCGTACGACGTAAAAATCAACGAGGGGGATCGGCGAGGGAGTGAACAATAAGTTAAAGTAGAAAGCGAATTACTACGTCGATCAATTTCATGGTTCCCACACACGACTATTTCGTCGGCTCCCAGGTTTAATGTCACGGTTCGACGAGTATCTCGAGACCCCTCATCCGGAAATTAACTTTTCAATATCATTTCATCGTGCAGCCCCCTTCCGAAAATTCGTCGCTAAGCTGTGAAACGAGTAATTTTTCCTAGAGAAATCAGGTAAAGTCGAAGTCGAAGAACGAAATAAAGAAGAGGGAGAAAAAGAAGAAGATAGATCTTGTCATCGATCTCTACTTTACACAAAATTTTTTAAATTCATCTCCCAATAATCCCTTATCTTCTGACACGTTTTAGATCTATTTTCACTACCGCACATCCGGTAGCGCTCACAAAACAACGCGATGGAAAGAGAGCTAAGAATATATTCCGCTACCGCTCGATCCACATCCCTGTAATTTAATCCGAAATTTTTTTTTCCCCCACACGAGACGCTTCTTCAACCGTTAAAACAGCAACGCCGTAAAGGAATTATGTAACCATCGGAGCCAGTCGAGTTTCCTTTCGAAAAACTGTGAATATCGATTCGATTCTGAGATAGAGATTTTCTCTCTCAAAAAAAAAAAAGAGAGGAAGAAAGAAAAAAAGGACAAAAAGACTAACACCATCGAACTCTTTCATTGGAGCATTTTTCACTCCTGCTCTGACTTTCTTAGTGGAAAAAAAAAATCGTCAAACTTTGACCGACAATCGTTCGCCCATCTGTACCAACAAGAACCTGAAACCGTAATACTTTTCCGCTCTACAAACGAACGTGGGGTGCATCCCCCCCCCCATGTTATGTTGTAAATATAAATCTAGCACGTTGTATATATGGGAATCGAATTAACTCTTAAGAACATTCGTTATTTAACGAAGCGTGTCGCAGTAGTTTCAGTATATAATAATAATCGTCTGCAGTTTTATAGTCGTAATCGTAACTCAACTTCGTATTCGGTACTCACTCTGCTTTGTTTTTTTTTTTTTTTTAATGTTTTTTGTCGTCTTATCTCATCTTATTTTCCCCCGGTGTCAACGTAACACAGCCGCGGTGCAGCATCGTATAATAATAAAAGCTCGTGGACGGACCTCCCATGCACGTTCGTCGTCCGAGTTTGCCGGGCGTTTGTCTGGCGTGATTATGTCATCAAGGAACCCCTCTCATCGTCATTGGATTAGAAACACCAGCCCAATAAAAGTGTCCATAAGGTGCCAGCGGCTCTGGCTGTAAGAAAAGAAAAGGGGGGAAAAGCCCCGTTACAAAAAGGAACAAGATTATCAATCATTATTAAATGTGACGTTGGTTCGGATTTTTCTCTATTCTCCCCTTTTTTTTTCTCATTTCAAAGGATCGTTCCTAGCCAAATTCTGCAGAATTGAAAATTCTCGCTCATAAACACACCCCGTCTATATGGGAAAGGTATTTGAAAAATGTGGTCCCTAATTGTCGGAGGTTTCCCTTCGGTCCGAGAAGATATTTTGTGTTAATCGGTCGTAAAAGATTGTAAACGTCGAAAAACGTCTGCGTGATAGAGGCGCGTCTTCGAGATCCTTTATTTCCTTTAATTTTTTCGTAAGGGGTTAGCCCGGAGGCTCTCTACATTGTGGACCACCCTCGCTCATTGCTCGTTCCAAACCAAAGGAACGAAAAAAATCTTTTTACCTTTTAAAATTGCTCTTAAACGTTCGAAATGTTTTTTTTTTCTTTTTCCACAGAACAAAATTGCTCCAATTCATCGAAAGACCCCCGCTCGATAATTTCGTTGAACTCTGGACGAAATTTCAAATTGTAGCTATAAATCTTAGATAAGATTTCTTTATTTCCTTTTTTTTTTTTTATCTCTCTTTCTGTTACAACTGCGGCTATTTGCGGTTACGATCACGGTATAGGTAATGATACGAATGTTATTCACAACGATTTTTTATCCGCCAAAACGTGCCTTCTACCTTAATCTTTTCAAATTGGATATTATTGGCAGGATAAATAATATAGTCGGAGGATTATTAAATAAATCCATCATAGGAGATCGGTACAAAACCGCCATTACATTTGCCTACTAGGTATGGTACGGTGCGTCTAATACATCATGGCAAATCACAATATCGAATTACGAATCTTCGGGTTATTGGCTCGAAATTGATTTGCGACGAGAACAAAAAGTCTAGATCACAACGGAACGAGAAGAAAACAACCGGAGACAATGTTAAATTAAATTCGTATATCGAGAAATAGAAAAAGAAAAGGAAGAGGTAGGTACCGATGGCTACAGAAAAATCAACCGTGGTCCATCGGTTGATTTTAATTTGAAACCGTTATCCCATTATACCTATAAAATTATTATTATTATTCCGTACGCGTCTTCCTCTTTTTTATTCTCGAATTATTTTTTCCTTTCTTTCTTTCTTTCTTTCTTTCTTTCTCCCGTTTCACAAAGTCGCAATGAAACTCGTGCCGACCGCAGAGAGAGCTGAGCTGCAATTGAGTAAAAAAGAATAATTGTTCGAAAATTGTTTTGCGGTAAGAAAAATACAAGGGCTAGAAATAAACAAATTTTGTCCTTCTTTTTCGACGAATAAAAAGAGAAATTCAAAAAACCGAAGACAGATTCGTACAGCAGGCTTTGTAAACTTTAGGATTTTTTTTACTCGATAAAATAAAAACTGATACGTACATAAAATTGATTTTGAAACGATACGTACCAATTTTCTCTGCGGTATAGCGTAAATTCGTACCCGCGATAATTGTAATCTGAACAATCCGAATGTGAAATTAAAACAACGTTAACGTAAAGCACACTTTGCCCTTTACTTTCGGCTCGTTTTCACATATAGTTTTTTTCTTTCCTTTAATTTATCTCTCTTTATTTTTTTTTTTTTTTTTTTTTTTTTTTTTTGTTTATACGAAGCCATTAGTCGTTCGCAATCAATCACACGGCCGCAGCGTTAACTTATGACATTTACGAAACGGGGTGACCTCGGGGTCGCCAACTGTGGCTGGGAAGAAAAAAAACATTTCTGCCGTATTATACGTATAACTACGGCTCCTGGAGCGCGAGGAGCACGATGGTTTTTGTAAAATTTGACCCGACCTTTCCCCTTATAAGTTTTATATGATGTATACCGTAAGGCGTAACACGTTACGCCGTATAGCTACGATTGGGATTAGGATTAGAAATTAGGATCGGGCGCACCAGGTCTGTAATCATCGTGCTGCTCGCCTCTCCACCGCGTTAAGGAAAACAGAAAAAAAAAGAGACCAAAAAAAAATAGACAAACTTTCGGATCCCAATGCCTGTACGAAATACCCTAACCCAGTTTCTATTTCACACCATCTCGCGTCAGTGAAACGAAGGTGACGGAAGGAGAAGAAAAGAATTAGGGAGGGCAAAATTTACGTCTGATAAAAATGATATTTTTTTCAATTTCGTTATTTTACTTCAATTTTTTTCCTCCCCGTTCAACAGCCGCAGCAATGCACGACAAGTGCGCAGATGCAGGCGCAATATTATTTGAACGAAAGGAAGATATTCGAATTGTTCAACTTCCTCATCGGTCACCTTCTGGTCGACGAACCGAGTGACCCGCTCGAATATCTGGCTGACCTTTTGGACAAGTGCATGCTTTTCAGAGCCGGACTCAGGGATCCCCCTTTACTTTTCACGGCTAGGTGAGAGTTCAAATTTCAAATTATAGTCATAAAATCATCCCCCGATATCGAACACGATGTGTGGAGAACGAAAAAGAATGAGATTTTCATCTGTGAGATAGGAGAACATTGATAATTTGAGAACGATCGAGGGAATCGACGACAAAAAGGAAGGTAATAAAAAATTCCACAAAGCAAAAACAAAAACGAAAAGCGAAATCTAAGGACGCTCGCGTTGCTGCTCTGTCATTTTGTGGTGGGGAGTTGATAAACTCGTGACAAGCCAAACGTAAAATGAAGGAGAAAATTATTATGAAAAGTAGATTCTCGGTTGTCACCCGATAATTTAACGCTGCAACGTATAAACCGCGAGCTTTCTTGATTACGCCCGGCTACGATCCTTTCCTTCCCGGATTTCTGCGGCGTTTTTTTTTATCGTCAAATTTTTTCCCCCCCTCTCTCAAATTAAAGTTCCTGCATAAAATCCGACCGAGCATTCGATGAAAATGAGAAAAAATATTAAGGAAAAAAAAAAGAGAGAAAAAGAATTTTGCACGTCCGGGACAATGAAGCTAACGATCGAATAAGTTGTAAAAATAATCCGCAGCTATTTCGCCAACACAATTCCTTCATAAGTGAGCGAGTCGAGTGGCGATACGCAATTGTAAAAAATTAGCTCAGGTGTTACGGTAACTCAAACTCTCAACTCGTAACCCAGTTAACCTGTTGCCCGCCAATCACCGCCCTTTCAATCTTTCTTTTTCTCTCTTTCAAGGTGCCAGCGAGCTCTAGTCAATATTTATAACAAAATTTATCATTAAAGTTCTGCTTTTTTTTTTCATTTTGGGCATGAGATCGGTCGATGCTTGAATTCGCGAGGTCGAAGCGCGTGAGGATTCGATTAAAAATTTTCTCACGGTTGTGTTGTAAATAAATCGTTCTTCGAATAAACTTTACAACAGATTGATTTCGTTGAAATTTTTCATATAATTACAGACACGTCGAGAGCATGTTCAAAAGTTTGGATCCCGGATGCGCGGGTAGCATTACCATCGACCAATACAAGGCCGGTATGACTACATTGGGAATAGGATGTTTCGATGTTAATCCAAAAACGTGCTCCCCGGGACGTGTCGACAAAAAGACTTTCGAGGAAGAAGCGTAAGTTTTTTTTCCAATTGAATGAAAAAAGATAACAAAAGAAAAAGGCCGGCAACAAATTCGTCAATTAATTACGATACAAGCTCGCATGAGAGTGGAGAAAATTACGTTTGAAAATCTTCCGCACGGTCGGAATTACAATTTTATCACATATTCGTGATCGTAACGCGAGGCAGATGGAAGTGGTTCGATGTTAACTTCACCGCATATAATGCTAATTTATTAGGTCAGTTCGGTTAGTTAAAGTAAAGCCAACAATAATATAACGTTCCCACGAAAGAAATATCCCGCTCTACCTACAGCGAAGTAACACATAAATATATTTCCCATATAGAAACAATCACTCATTTTCCAACTTTTTCAAATTTCTCCACGATTTTCTTGACCTCAAGCGCGCAAATTTTCCGGACGATAAATTCGAAATAGTAAAAACGATAACAGTATTACCGGTCTGATCTGAGCTCGATTTATTTTATTATTGTTACCGCTGTGATTATCGTCATATTTTCTTACACGTTCCACGAGATATCTCGTAGTATAATTACGAATTTCTAACGACGTGTAGAATAGCCGTACACAGCCCGGAGGTAGGACTCGCATCGGGAATAAGTTGATATTCTCTGAGGGAAGAGGAAACCAGAAAAAAAAAGGGGGGGAAAATAAAAAAGAATGAAAAATCATACCTGTTTAAGAAATACCGTCGCGGCGTTTTTGAATAATCGTAGGGGGATTATCTTAATAAGCAAGGGTTGAAAGTCCAGACTCTAAAGCACGCGTAGCCCGGGGGGGTTTGAAAAGGCGAAATGCGTGCCTAGATACCGACCGACCGCATCCTACAGATGATCACCTTCCATGTATACACGATACAGGTATACACATACGCACGTACGTACGTACATATATCTTTGGACACAACCACGGTGCCCCGAGGAATCTGCCACGCTGCATGCATGCTCCAATAAAAGAAGGGGGAAAAAAAGAAAATAAAAAAACAAAAAACAAAGACAAGATAAAAACCACAAGATGAGAAATATTTCCTCAAACTCGCGCTTTGTATCAAAGCTACAAATTTCCAGATATAAATGATCCAACGAATAACGTCGATCGCGTTGTTGTTTTTTATTAAAATCTTTTTTTTCCTCAGCATTAAATCGAGCATGATATACGGACTAGATCGGGGGCGATTATAGCAGCAGCCTTGAAAATCTCTATATTCTTTTTCCTCTTGTTTTTTTTTTTTTTTTTCTTTTAATTTTTTTGTTCTCGTTTTCAACAAAATATAGCAAAGCTGGACGAGTTGACAACGACAGGTCTGTCGGTAATTCTATATCTCGTGAATATGAGGAAAAAAAAGAGAGAGAGAGAGAGAGAGAGAGAGAAGAAAAAAAGAATTTGGAACAAAATAGGGCAATTGAAATCGGAGAACGTCGGTAGTTTGAAATTCCGAAAAGTCTCCGCTTTCCGCATAAAAATCGAGGTTGGAAAAACGAGAATTTTTTACACTATATCCGCACTCTACGTACGAACGGATATATCTGCAGCTGCTGTATACCAATACGGTTTCAATTTTACAATTCTATACAGAAAATATATACGTACAGGTGAAAACTGACAATGCGAAGAAAATACCTGCAAATTTCTAAGACACGTCGATTATTTTTTATCGCTATACCGAGATCTGGACTGAAAGAGTTTCTCGAAAACTGCAGTTGCGGTTTGTAAAGAAACGGCAAAGACAATGTGAAAAAAAAAATAAAAAGGAAAAGAAAAAAAGCTCTTCAATCTCAATAATGAAATACGCAAAGATCGGACACGTGTGTACAACGCAAAGTGACCCCTGAGCTAGTTTCTTGGGATGAAAGGTTAACAGTCGTTTCTTACGAATCATTTCTGTCGTTGTCCCCTCGATATACTTATACATATATCTAAAAAAAATGATCGGTCTCATGCTTTGTTATAAAATGCGACGATCCTCGTTCTGTGAATCGTCGTTGACATCAGACTTTCGTGTATAGGTATAGGTACGCGCGTACGAGCTTACGGAAGGGGATATTATAAAAAAAAAAAAAAAAAAAAAGAAAAAAAAAAGGAGAGAAGAGATAACCGTGGTATGGGTAAAGAGCGAGATAAAATTTACTGGAGGACGCGTGCGACGCGAACTCAATTTGGTCCGATTAACTAGCGCTCGCTTCTTAGTCAATATGATGACGTCTGTTTAGGTATTAGTGCACGAATATTACGTGCACCTCAAACGAACGCTCCTATAGCTATGAAAGGATTTCTTTTTGTTCGTTTTTTAACCGAGCGGGGGTGGTCTCGCGTTTGTCTGCGAATCACTTTATCCAAAGGTAGATATAAATTTTTTGACGCGAAAATATCGTCGCGAGGATAAAAGTTTTTAGAACCCGTTGGAATTACTTCTTCTCATTTTTGTGATATTCATACAGTGTTCGCATATGTTGCAACAGGACACCCTGTAGCTTTTTCCATGGAACTACTACGCTTCTTCTTCTTCATCTTCATCTTCTTATTCTTATTCTTGCCGAATGACGTCACGCGTCTTTAGGTCAAGTGGTTAAATTGAGCTGACTATACAACGAATTATAAAGCAAATCTTGTAAGTTTCCTTAATTATTTCAAAAGATGTATAGATATTTATATATCTTTAGTGAAGAAGAAATTTACTTTTTCAAAATTTCACGCTGAATTGACAATCACTTCTAATCAACGCTATGAATATTTTTCATTTACAGAAACAAGTGTTTGCTGAGCATGTTCACCGAAATGATAAGTAAGAAGCCTTGAAATCGGCGAAACGAAAGCGTCGAACATAGAGAAAGAAGAAGAAGAATATTGTACAAAATTTTCGAGTGATAATTCAACTTTTGCCACGTCATTAGATTAAAGTGAATTCTAAACGCAACAGGTCTGTTGTAAGTTCTGTATCCTTTCTTGAAATCCTTTCACACCGAACGATCGTAGAGAGCAAAAACAAGAAAAAAAAAAGAAACAACAATAATAAAATCGTAGTTGCAGCTGGTCGTTGGACAAGTTTGAAAGTGTGCTCGTAAAGTTTAAAAGTTAAAATACAAGTTCGCCGGCGAACGTACGTACGTACACACGTCAGACGATTGCAAAACGTCGAACAAATCTGATAAAACTTCTAGTCCAATTTACCGATTTTCGATGAAATTTTTTCAATTCGACTATTTCTCTTCGGTTCTATTACGTTTCGTGGCTTGATCGTAGTTCTTTTTCCTTTCTTTTCCTCTCGTAAAGAAAAAGAGAAAAAAAAAGCGTGCAGCGGCATAAGAGCAGCGCGTTGAGCACGAGCTGTTGCCGTTTGCCTGAGGTAAAAATCTACGCCCATTATCATCTCTCTTTTATACACGTACAAAGGTATACATACACCTATGTGTACGCGCCCAAGTTCAAACCACACCGATCCGTAGAGCTCGGTGCTCTCAAGTAAACGAATGCATTTATAGAGACACGTATACGAATCGTTCTCCGAGCCGTAGAACGTCTAAGGATCGGGCAAACGTACGTGCGTGAGTGCGTGCACTTACAACACAAGGACAGGTTGCCTTCGGGCAACTTGTTGCTCTCGTCCTCTATCCCCGAAGTGGGGCCTCCCTCGCTCTCGAAGCTCCGTAACTGCTCCCTCCGAGCCTCTCCTTGATGGTGTGGGAGGCTGATCTACGACTAGCGATGTGTAAGAACCACCGGAGAGCGTCCGCCGACGTGAACAAATTTTTCCAGCTCCATCGTCGTCGAAGGAGTCGGCATTTTTCCCCCCTGAAAATTTGACGACGTTACCGTCGATTATCCGACTTTTACCGAGAATACATTTAACAGATATCGAAAATTTCGCGGAGACGACGTCGACGGAATATTTTTTCGTTTGACGAAATATCAGCCAACTTTGTCCTTAAAAATTTGTACGAAAAATTAAATCGGTCCACTCGTTCCCATCGCTGTGGCACGCGTGTGACATACGTATGCGTGTGTAACGTACGTTTTTCTCGTGTGTACAGCACGTTGATCTGCCCCTTCCGTGGCATCAGAAACTTACTTTTTTTTTTTTTTTTTTTTTTTCTCTTTTCTTTTCCATCATATTTTTTCGTCCCCCCACTCGACCGGTCGCGGAGGGATGAGCGTTCGAGGGGAAGGCGAGCGCGGACGGCGAACGGTGGAGAGAAACCAGTCGACTTAGTTGTTAGTCGGTTGCAGGGACAGTTCCCGCTCGACTTTCAAAGAGGAAGGAATTTAGCGTCGAGTCATGTCGACGGGAGATAAATTTCAAACAGATGCTGCATCGCGTCAAAATTTCAAAGTTTCATACTGCGATCGTCCATCGTTTTTTCGCGCCAACTGTTAACAAGGTTCGGAAAACGGAGTAATAATCGATTTTTTGAATAAAAGTTTTCGAATATTTGTGAGACAAAATTATCCGCCCACGCAGTCTGTGATAAATAAAATTTTCACGATTTTAAAATACAATTATGTCATTCAAATGATAATCGGTGTCTCGTTTTCGCAGTCTTGAAGAAAATCGTTTTAAGGCGCGTACAAGCGAACGGTGATTTCAAATCGCAATTGCAACCCTTGTTCAAACTTCAACGATTGCAAAACAATATTTGAAAGAAATCAATAAAATAAACCACTGTGTGTTTCTGGATACCAGCTGTGATCGTAATAACAGTGTTTGTTTGTAATTCTTCTTCTACTTTTTCTAAAAAAACACCACAAGAAACTTGAAAGCACGTCAGTGATAAAAAAAAATTCATCGATACCGAAATTTTGAAAAACGTCAATCGACGTGAGAAATTAATAAGTGAACGAATTGCAAGTTGTTTTTCTCTCATCTTTGAACGTCGGAGGATTGTTTAAATAAAAACCCTACAGTGGCGCAGGCAGGGATATATTTTTTAAAGTGGAGGCGAAAGTTCATCGAAAGATGAAAATCCCCGGGCCAAGGTGGCCGTCAGTTTCCACCTTGATATTAGCGACCGCAGGATGTTTATTCGCTTTTTTCGCCACAAACGTGGTCAACGGAGCTCCGACAACGCATTCGCACGGTGCATCATCAACAACCGCTCCAGCTCCTCCCGCTGACCAATGCGACTGGGTCGGAAGGTCAGTTTACATTTTGTCAATCTTCGCACTTAATCTACTTTTACCCAAATATTAAAAAAAAAGAAGACAATACCTCAAGTAACGGTGGACAAGATGTCCATAAAAAGATGAGAAGAAAGACTAGATGAACAATCAGAAACTAGATTTACGTCAACTTCGAGTTACAATTTTTTTTTTTTTTTTTTCTGAACTTTGACGCGAAACACGATCGAGATTATGCGACAGTGAGAAAGAGTGTAGAAAAAAAAAAAAAAAATCTGTCATTTTGGGTAAAGTTTTCCGAAATCACGTGTGTGAAAAAGCTACGTACGGTTTGCTTTTGTAATCCATGTCGGTGGTTTCTGTTTATACCCTAAATTGTATATTCTCATAAGTTTCCTCGTGTTGTATTTATTTTGAAAGAGCTTATGATTATAATGGTAATGAGAACGGGGTGTTTCCCCTGTCGCATCAGAAGAGAATAACCGGTTTCGAAGCTGTACAACTGGTTATGTTATATTTTCAAAGCAAGATTTTTCTTTTACCTATACTCATTACAAATCATACAAAATTCCCGCGTACTTACGTACCTACATGTGTGCGCTATTATCCTACGTAACAACGCCTCCAATTTTTGTATCATCTCCATTTGTAGCGCGCGGTACAACGTCAAACATAATCCGATGAACGTCGAATAATATTTTCATAACACTTCGACGGTAAAGGGCTTAAACTACGTCGACATTAATTCCCGAACGTGTGTAATTCACGCGGAGATACATTTTATAAAAAAAAAAAAAAAAGAATCTCTGATCGCTCGTTCGAATTCCCCGTCCAGAGATTTAATAATTTCGCTCCGTTCACTCGCCAACGAATCGTGAATTCGGAGCGAAGGACGACGTTACCAATTTTTACCGTACAATTTTCAAACGTAGATATAAACGAAAAAAAAAAAAATCACGTCGAACACAACTCACCTTGAATCAGGGTACCGAAGATTCGATATCTGATCATATTTTTTTTTTTTCGTTTCCAGCGGAGGGGGTGGTCGAGGAGTGCGTCCAGTTTATCTGCGTTGTTCGAGGGGTGCCGTGTCCTGGCGTTATCCCCGAGGTGCGTTACGCGTGGTTTTATCAGGATCGGGAGGTCGTAGTTTTCGCGGTTGCGTGAAAGTTTCCG
Organism: Athalia rosae; assembly: GCF_917208135.1. Taxonomy (NCBI): domain Eukaryota; kingdom Metazoa; phylum Arthropoda; class Insecta; order Hymenoptera; family Athaliidae; genus Athalia; species Athalia rosae. The sequence goes on from NC_064033.1 coordinate 4,308,507, forward strand.
GTCCGGCCCGAGTTTACCTGGAAGCCAAGGGAACATTGAGACCAGTTTACGCGCCGGGTGACGGTAAACACGAATCTCTGCACCGCTGTTTTCATTCGCGAGGTCCGATCGCGGCACTCTACGTCGAGGCCGACGAACCAACGACCGGAAGAAGTAGGGTAAAGCTACAGTACGACCTTGAATTTTCTCACCTAATCGACGACGAGGGTGAATGCAGACCGTGTTCCAAAGAAGAACTGGCGAAAGCCTACTGCCAGAGCGATCTCGTGGCCAGGGGGATGGTCAGGGCGGTGGAGAGACGTCCGGATCTCGACGCTGCGGAGCTCATCCTCCGGGTCACAAAGATGTTGCGACGGGTCGACGAAGCCGACGTAAGTTTTTCGTGCATTTTTTTTTTTTGTTTTTTTTTTTGTTTTTTTCATCATATCTCATTTCAATCTCCGTTACTCACCACATTTTTTTTTTTTTTTGGCCACGATATAACATTATCGAGCCCCGCCGAATACACAAGTCAAAAAGAAACGAGAAAAAGAACATTTCTCACAAGTTGAACTCACGTTTTTGTTCTCTTCTTTCCTCCCTACCTCCCTCTCTCTATCAGGACAACGAAGTTGACTCCAGTGAAGTTCGCCGCAAGGAGGTCAGAATCCGAGTCCCCAGTTCGTGTGACGCGCGGCATGGGCATGGAGAATTTGTGATAATGGCAAAAAAGAGGCTGGGAGATCTTACCCTCGTCTGTGCTCCGAGACTGGAAACTTGGGCCGAGGCGGTGAGAGAACTGCAGACAGCCCCTTGTGTCTTGAAGAGCTAATCCAGCTGATCGCTGAAACGTTCGGAAAATCAATTTCAAAATAAATATATATACATATTTATAGATAACATTGAATAAAATAGAAAAAAAAAAAAAAGAAAAGGAGTAAAGGAACTCTGCAGCAGAAAATATATATCGTCGTGTGTGAATACATGTAAAGTGAAAAGAAAAAAAAATTAGAAAAAAACTATGACAATTTGCAATAGCCATGTAAGATGATTGTGCAGAGGATAATATTGCGACGCAGTCGTTGTTATGTGTAACACGTAAATGACGTGGATACAAGCGACCTGCGTTATAGTGCTGATCAGTGATTATTAATTTTATATAATTATCATCATTATAATAAGTTTGTAAATTGAGAGAAAGAGTGTACATATATATTATTCGTATGTATATGTAACGTGTTTCTGGTACATGTACTTCGCGATACATAATACACATACCTATATATAAGGTGATCGATCTCTAAACTGTGATATTATTGTATTATGAGAGGTTTATCAAACGGATAAAGTAAATTTATCACCGATTATTATTATTAATATTATTATTATTATTATTATTATTTTATTTTTTCATTATTATTTGCTGTGTAAAAAGAAAAGAACAAAAAAAAAAAAAAACTATTAATAATAAAATGCTAAATTGTTTACCTGGATAAATTGAAGTTCGTGAGATTGATTTCTTCAATGCTGTGAACCGAATCACCTATGTTCTCACCATATAGGTACGGACGCGTGGAGTCCGGAGTGTTTATTTGGTAAGATTTAGGGGCATCCTCGCGTCATCGGGTTTGTCGTTGCCACGTTGCCCGCAGACGACGATCTTATTTCATCCTAACATAAACGCACGTGCTATTCATACGCCCACACTTCTTTTCTCAGCCTCCAGACATCGGGGGTGAAGGAAGACAAAAAGATCGGGGGTAGGGTGTCGGTGTTACTCTGCGTCTCGCACAAGATATGGAGACGACCCTGAAAATTTATTTATTTTAAAATTCAAGAGCGGCTCGACTAATTGTTCGTGTTAACAACGGCATATGATACTTACACGTATTATGTACGTTCATGTCGATTTGATGAAAAATTTTTATATTAATTAATCGCGATTGTTTGATTACCGCCTACGTTCCGTTGCGCAGATCAACCGCGAACGCGTCCCGTTTCATCTCGCGATGGTTTGCCGGAGGGGGATTACCAGTCGTGATCAGGATACTTCCTTCGAAGGCGGGAGTATTTTCATCCAGACTCATTTATAGATTTTGACCTGAAAATGAAAAAAAAAATCTTTTTTTTTTTTTTTTTTAATCGCCATTTTCATTTCTCCAAACAACCCAACGATCGCAAGTCTCGATCGCGTATGCGGGATGAGCGTATCTTCCCTCTCTTTCTATCGCACAGGAATCGAAGCTTCTCGAAGGAATCAATGAGCTTGCGATCCGCAATCACGCAATTAGGGAAAATGTCCAATAACACCCAAGACGCAAGAATGATATCAACAAATTAACTCACCTATTCATTTGATCGTTGGCATAGCATAGGGTCGATCGATTAATCGACATAATAAAGGTTGAGAAGTCCATTGAGGAATTCAAATTTCCTAACAATAATGAACACGTTCGCTGGTGTCCGGGGTAACATAGAACATAAAATACCTGTAGTTTTTTCAATTTTCATCTTCGCATGCGTATTTCCATCTCAGCGTTCAGTCTATTTTCTTATTTTCAACATTCCATCAGCGTTGTGATGTGGATTACGGATTAATTAACGGATTTTATACACGCGAAATACATTTGCAGGATCTATCGCACACAACGACGCGTAGCAACGAAAAAAACAAAAGATGACCGATTCAACAATGACGAAAGATGCACGAAGTCGCGGTCGGTATGTTATCGAGTTACCGGTGGAACACGAGGCGCGACAATTCAAACTTGAAATTCGCGACCAACGTTCACGTAATTAGTTTTTTTTTTTTTATTCCAACTCGTATTCAGAATTAAAAATTCTGAATAATTGAAGAAAAAAAGACTAATTATTTATTCGTTCAACAAATATATATAACACTTTATTTCGTATAACAAATACATGGAAAACACGTACAGAAAAGCGAACACACATACCCGTAGAAAACAATGATTTATTTATTTATTTATTTAATTCTTAATTCTCTTTTTTCTTCATTTATATTATTATTTTCGATCATACCCAATCATACGTACATTTATTTGTATTTGTAATATGAGAAGCTCATTAAATTCAGCTCCAGATTTATACACGCGGACGTAATAATATTATATTTAGTCGACTTGATTTTACATATTATATAATGTTTATTCACCATACTTTTCATATATCAATTGAGGACGACGGCAGTACGTAATTAAAACGTTGATTATATTCTCACGATTTGTTTTTTTCCCTCGATCACCTCAGAATCATTGTATAAATCATATACAAACAAGCCATAATCGTTACGTAAATTCGTAAACAAGTAGCACATAAGTGAATATACACCTGGGAATAATACCGAGGTCTATAGGTATGTATAATAATCGAGATGTGAACTGCACGGCTAGATTGGAAAAGAAGATAATTACAAGCTCGGAATAATTAACTCAATTACGGAGTGGCATGAAAAAAAAAAAAAAAAAAAATCGTACGTCACAACCAAATCAGAAATTGTACCTACAGGTATACCTGTACTTGATTATATAAATTTATTGTAAGTATGGACGCGCGTAGCAATTATAATCGTGATTGCAATCATCGTTTGCAACACGAGTCAACTTTATAGTTTGCAAGTTGCATTACTCACGCGAGTTTCATCTCAAATTGGTCTCAATTCTCATGTGTATAAGTACTTGAAATATGTATGTCGATAAATAATTAGGTAATTATTTATTATGACCTGAGGAAATATTGTCAAGAAAACAATTAATTCAGCCGAAAAAAAAGGTGGGAAATTCCGAAGACATTACCAATCTGATTGATTTTCATCGATAATGCACGATTCTTTTATCTAAATTTTGTCTTTCTTCTCATTCGAACAATGGTGCAACATGTGAATCTTCTATCGATAGAAATGATTTACATATTAATTTATGTAGAACATACCCATACAATCACGTGATAAATGAAACAGAATATAACAGACTTAAGGATTTTAATATTCGACTCATGTGAAATATATCCAATCTACTATACAATTTGTAACGTTGACTTCATTTAGAGATGCCTACGTCCATCCATGACCAGAAAAAGAAATACCCGGAATGCATGATCAGACCTCTGATCGACTAATTCAATATTTAAACTTAAAGGTTTCCCTTGTCATATTTGGTATTCTAATACAAGACTTGCTCACTACAGCGTCTACCACGAAAATTTCTTTATCTAATAATCATGCCCTGCTTTTTCATAGAGCGAAAGCAAAATGATAGTAACCCTGTTTTCATATGTAATACGAGATCTAAGTAAAAAAAAAAACGATAAATTTAAAGAAAAAATTTGTAACCGATTGTACGAAAAAATTTCACTTACAAGTAAAAATGAACATAATTGAATGCTAGCTGCATGCATCAGTGCACACGTTTGGCACATTACTTTGTAAAAAAAGATGTACTATAGATTTTGAGAAAATACCGCACTTAAATTGTAAGGTATAAAAGTGCTTCCCGCCAGACAATTATTGAAAGGTATCGTTATATTTTTAGAGATTGTTTTTACAACTTAAAAAATTCGATCGTGAGAAAAGTTTGAAAGCGTTTTTCAAATAACAAGAAAAATATATCTACATATACGTGTATAAAACGATATAGCAATTCCATTCACGTACTCGACACGATATCAATCTACGCATATCTTTTGATAACGATACATATTGATTGGCTAGAACCACGAAGCAATCTCATTATAAGTATGTTCTGTTCATCTGACCAAAAATTTACTTACAAATGGTATGGTCTCCAATATTTACAGCAACATTTACAGGTGGGTCACAACGCAGACCGCTGATCTAGACTTACCATCCGACGTTAAGAGTGCAGCTGCGAAAGATCACCTCGAGTAGAAGATTTCATAAGGATTTTTCGCCAAAAGACTAAGGGATGTATGGATAATTTGGGCATAAGCCTATCATTAGATCATCCATGTTAGGCAAAACCACCAGTTTCTCAAACTCTCTTAATAATTTGTTTTCTATCAAACTCGTGATGTAGCCTAACTTGACCTGCGTCTCACCAAGCGCTGGTTTTGCAGTTAACGTTATTTTTGGAACCGTTCTGAAGCCATACCACAATCTGTCGGACGGTGATGGCGGTATATTTAAAACGAGACATCCTTCGATACTTGAAACAGTGACCATCAAACGAATTTCGGTATTAGAAAAGCCTTCCATTGCCCTACGTATGTAACGTATCTCCGTGGCCTGTGAATAATTATTTTAATAAATTCCAAAAGTTCGTTGAATTGTTGTTCTGAAAACAGTGTCATTCACTTACATGTCGAAAATATTTACTGGCTGCCAATTTGTCCACCATGTTCAGAAGTCGTCTACCAGACGATTGAGTCGATCTGAAATTAAAGTACTAGTTAAAAATCTTGACACAGCGGTATTGTTTGCTACATAAAATGAATAGTCAACTGACGTTGAATCTCTAGCTGCATTTGGAACTGTAACATTAGAATTATCTTCTTCTTCGGTGGATGTTTCAGGGCTGTCTTCCACATCACTGTGGAACATCGGAGATCGAGCCAACTTTGGCTTTTCTACACCTAACAACTCGCTAGAATTACTTGATATAGATCCCCCCCTTGTGAGCTTCATAAGATTGACCCTAGTCTCAACCGTCATCGTCAGACAACCATCGTGAGTTATATCCAAATCGAGCCAAAGACCCCGTTGATCAACAACTGGGTCAGATGCTTTGTGTATGATTGGTGCACCTTGACCTATGACTAACTCAGATACCAGCAAGCTTTCCATAAAATAAGGCAACTTTATGTTGGACATTTTACGTTGTATTCTATCTTGGATTAATGTTATCGTCTCCGGGCATTTATGAAGGTCAAAGAGGATTCTGCCCACTAATGCATTCATCCAGACCACATCCTTTTTTTCCCGAATCCCAGACTCGGACGATCCATTAGTTGGATTCTGTGAGGAAAAAAAAGAAATATGCGCATGGAAAAATACCAGGAACTTACAAGTGATGAGTAATTCTTACATCTGTATAACGTGCCATATAAGCATTATAGCTAAGCTCATTGGGAATTTCGGCAGAGCCAGTCGAAGCAACAGGATATTTGGAATCACTGTTGCCTTGTACAGTCGACGATGTTGTTGGCAAGACTAGTTCATTTATCGATGAAACTGAACTACGTTTATTAGCTGCATTAACTCCATCGATCAGTCTTCTAAACCTGTTAAATTTTATGCTCAGATTGATTACAGCATTCCAAGATTTTTCCCCAGATTGAAATAATTTATATTTACCAATCTTCTTTTTGCCTGTCTGTTCTAGCAAAAATATACATATTTGATTTTGAGGTGCTCTCTTCACTCGAATCTTCAAAAACTTCTTTAGGGTCTTTGGAATCTTTTGATAAATCTTCGTCGGTCTCATCCTCTTCATGTATGGTACCGTCATCATCGACCTCAGTTCTTTCCAAAAATTGATCGTCCGTAATCTCGTTTAACGAGCAATTCTCAATTAAAGCATCTTTACCAAATGTTATGCAAATTGGATATTTTTTACTCCATCTCCTAAAAAACCGAATTATAACACCACAATACAAACCACTGATAAGAACTACCGGACAATACCTTCTTCTGATGAGACCTTCAGGCATTAAATTAACAGTCGCTTCAGCTAGTGAGTAAACTTTTTTCCAGACAAATCTGACTTTATGTTTTGGTTCATCCCAAACTTCTCGCTTTGGTATACGCGTCTTAGTTTCCATAACTTTAAGGATCCCACCTTCTAATCTAAAGTATACTGATACTGTTCTTGCAACGTGGTAATTGTCTGGGTGATAATTATATGGCAGCTGATTTAACCATCCTTCGAAACGATCTAAAACAGCATGCTCTTCAACGGCAGGTATTTCCAAAACAGAAACAGTCTGTTCGACGTTACGAGAAATCTTTTGTGGCGTCATAAGTGCCTGAGTGATGACAGCCACTACTCTTTGGACAGTGATTGTCACAAATATTCCAGCGATCAATCCAATAACATACTCAGGCAAGGGTGCAGCATGATAGAATCCCCATAATATTATGAGTAAACTGAAGAGTTGATAAATTATCTTTCTTAAAAGTTGTGATAGGGTTGACTCAGATTTCAAACACTGTGGAATAAATGTTTTGAAAACATCCAAACACATTTCTGAAGAAGATTTTGGACTTTTGACAATGACTAAACTCCCTGCAACTTCTGAATTCTCTGGATTGTTTGATTTGCCAGGATCAGCTGTCTGCAACAATAAATCATCTTCTGCAAATTCCGCAGCTTCAACACCACTTTCAATGCTATCTTCCTCAGAGTTCTTGGTCTTCAATCCAGTCTTGATGTTATGGAAGCCAGTGAACCTAGCGGATCGATTCTTGGAGAACTTTATTGGCGACGATGTATCTCCTTCTTGTTTTTCAGAGAGATTATCTTCAGTTGGGGTGATGTCTGTTAAATCCTCTGAGTCACTGATGCTAGAATTATCTCTACTTCGCCGCTTATTCTTCTTTCTTTCACTTTTGATCTCCGACAATTTATCCTCAAATGTTTTAGTAATCTTGCCCTTTATTTCAGATAGCATTCTCCAAGGATCAGAGGGGGGTGTACCTTCAGACAAATTTCCATCCATACTTGCCGAACGTTTTCCTAAATTGAGATCTCCTGACTCATCTTCGGACTTATTTCGACCCATTTTAGATGGACTAGATTTTGTGTCCATATGTTCAGAGTCTGGAGTACACAACTCATCGTCATCTGTACTTGGGTAAAGCTCTTCAACTTCATCATCGCTGGCATGGTATCGGATTACAGGAACAGAGGTTGTAATTGGTTTACCTATTTGAATAAAGAAACCGTAATAAAAAAAAGAACAATTTTCAATCCCAGTTTAAAAACCAGAATGTCTTTAGTAACGAGATACTCAATAGACTGTAAAGCAATTGATGTCTCGCTTAACAAAAGACATGTTAAAGGCACACTATCAAGTATACAAGACCTTGAATTACATTATAAAATTGTCAAGTGTTGTGGTAATTCTTACCTTTCAACATACCAAGAGTAACCTTTACTGGGGTTTGCTTGGAACCCATTCTGTCTATCAAGATATGAAAGCTCTTATTACGGCAGAAAAAAATCAGATGTCTACAAGTGTTATTGTCGTAGCTCACATGACTGTCACAATCATTAACACAATTAACTAGTTACTGGTAAGACCTGTAACTTGTCGAAAGTGTAAATTACACTTGAAACAATTCAAACTACAATGCTCCAACATGATATTTTCATCCTCTCTGCTATATTGCATTTTTTTGCAAGAACTTAAACTGAATTTCGTCACGATTATTTCCAAGAACTTTCGTCGGTCTGGCTTGAAGCACGAAGGAAAAAAAAAATATGGATTTTAATGCACTGATCGCGGCTTATAGATGGGAGGGTGACACCGGTAAATTCAATTTCCTAGCTCGAGTTTGCAACCTCAAAACCACTTAAGATAACAAGTCGCGGACCCCCCCTTGGAGAAAATAGGATTCCCCTGCGCATATGCATGTTGTTCATGACAGATTAAGTATTCAATTACACTCACTAATCGCGGTAGGTGACTAGAATTTTCCAGAAATTAGGTCTATTTTATGGCAAAATAATCATTTTTTCACGCGAGACAAGAAAATTGTGTCTGTGACGTGAGATCGATGCAGTTTCGAATGAGCTCTCACATCTGTCATCTGGATAACAGTATGTATACGCAAACGTCAAACGTAACACACCATATGTATACTTGCTGGTAGCAATTGACAGTCAGTGCGGCCCTGTTGGGTCGGATTTTTAAATCGAATCTCAAATGATCGACAAGTGCAGCGTCTCGTATATCGCAAAACCAGCTTGCATTGTGCTGCCACGGCACGGCTTTAAGTCGTTGCTTTAAAGCATATTGATGCTTTAGAGATGGCAGCCGGTCCAATCGCCGAAAGAAATCAAGGTATTATTCATTAATTATCAATCAAATTGAACAATTAAAAATGTTATATCGTTATGAAGTTTCCTATTGAATAAGTATGGCGAAACATTTCAATGTTTCCTGGTTATCGAAAATTTTCCTACTATCAATGGTTTCAAGTCAGGTTCATAACCTACGACGTAAAACGTTTTACAAGATCATTTTTGATCTTGTGAAGTTGATAATCCCACGACCAACCTAATTTCATTAAAACCTGCCTTATTTCAGATGCCACAATTTATGTGGGAGGGCTCGATGACAAGGTCACAGAATCCCTCATGTGGGAGCTTTTTGTACAATCTGGACCAGTCGGTGAGTAGAATCTACTTTGTTGCAAGTCATCTGTAACATATTATATTTCTTGTAGCTATCAAAATCTGTCGTTATTACTTTCAGTCAATGTCCATATGCCAAAAGATAGAGTTACCCAAATGCATCAGGGCTACGGCTTTGTTGAATTTATGGGAGAGGAAGATGCAGACTACGCGATTAAAATTATGAATATGATCAAGCTTTATGGGAAACCAATAAGAGTAAATAAAGCTAGCGCCCATCAAAAGAATTTAGATGTAGGGGCGAATATCTTTATCGGAAATCTGGATCCAGAAGTTGATGAAAAACTACTGTATGACACATTCAGTGCTTTTGGAGTAATTTTACAAACACCAAAGGTGAGTGGGCAGCTTATTGTATACTCCCTGTACTTCATAACACAAAAAACTGATAACCTTCATAAAATGATCCTTCTGTATTTTCAGATAATGCGTGATCCAGAGACGGGCAACTCCAAGGGATTTGCCTTCATAAATTTTGCCTCATTTGACGCATCAGACGCCAGCATCGAAGCGATGAATGGCCAGTACCTCTGCAACCGTCCGATTTCCGTATCCTATGCTTTCAAACGAGATGCAAAGGGTGAGCGACATGGAAGTGCTGCAGAACGTTTATTAGCAGCTCAGAATCCTCTGAGCCAGGCAGACAGACCTCATCAACTCTTCGCAGATGCTCCACCTCTTAATCCAGTATCGCAAGCCCAGAATCCAGGAATGCCTCAGCATCAAGCTCAGCATCATCCTCATCCCCATCATCCGCATCATGGAATGATGCATCACCACCATGGAATGGTTGTTCCTCCACCTCCGCCTCCTTCGACTCCTGGACCTCCAATGGGTCATCCGCATTCTCATCATCCTCCTCCACCTCCAGTTCCACCCCCACCATCAGGGGGATTTCCTCCATCAAATATTCCTCCACCACCGCTGCCTCCTATGAATGCTATGCATCAATCGCACCCTCCACTTCCTCCTGGTATGCCGCCACCGCTGCCACCGATGCCTGTTCAAAATTCTCAGGCGCAACAAGCCTCCAGAATGATGCCTCCGCCACACTGGGGTGGACCTCAGGGTCAGTTCCCTCCGCCGCCACCACCATCCGTCGGAAGTGGACCTCCACAATATGGTCAATTTCAACCACCCCCTCCGAGGCCTCCTCCAGGATGGCGTCATCCGCCTCCTCCTCCAGTTTCTCAGGGTGGACCACCACCTCCACCCCCCCCGCAATTTAGACCACCATTTCCGCCACGAGGACCACCTCCTCCACCACCTCCGCATGAAGCGGGACAACAGTATTGATTTAAGATTATTTTAATACTAAAAAATTTTGATAACATTAATAAACGATGATTGGTCTGACGCAACAGAGTTCCTGAATTTTATTCTCCTGATTCACAAATAAGGACTATATGTACAAGGAGTAGGATTGTGACAGCTAGTATTCTAATCTTTAGCCAAGTTTCAAAGCAAAGACCTTCAATTCCAAGATAACAGCCCCTGAAAGAAGAAGAAAAAAAAATTGCCTCGAGTTCAACAGCTAATAAATTATAGCACGGTCAGCTGGTCAATATCGACCGTTCGTTGCGCGCGTAAAATATAAGCTGGACATTCGTACCATCGATTATTTCGCATTTGTGGCTTCTACCCTGAGTGAAGTTACCGTAGCCATCACTTCCCGCGTCGTAATTTTTATAAACATATTCAAGTTGTAAATTCCAGGCAATTTCAAAACGCGAGTAAAAAAACTCACCCGATACAATTGGACGCGCTTTTTCATAAAACTCATAAAGATTCATTTTCAAACATCGATGGCAGAATTTAGAATAAGAAATTTTTTTAAATAAACAAAACTCGTAGAAATTCTCTACTATCGTCTCTCAATCGATCCGCGGTAAAGAATTCACCTCGTATAACATTAGAGGTCAAAAGTATTTCTCATCATTTGTAACATGTTATTTTTATTCGTTAATCTACTGCAAAAGTGTTATATGAATCACATCGACGTTACTGTGGTAAAAATTTCTTTGCTAATTTATTGCAATAATAAAATCGTTTAATATCAATTTAAAAAAGGCAAGAATTAAATTCGAAGTGTGAATAAAAAGTAGCATACCTGCACCGTATCGCAATGGCACGTATGGTATACGAGTGTAATCTGGGACTTCGTAACGAAAATTACACGGCTAATGGTCCGGTATTTTGTACACCAGATAAGCAATATTGTTGCAATCCACAATGTTGTCTTATCCAGCGAAGACCGAGCCGCCAGCTTTGGGAAGCATGGTATTTTTGGCTCGGGCTTGCATTGCTCGCTCTCTTCCTTCTGACATCGGTAATATCGTGAAAAAATTTATAAAAATCATTTCTACAACACAGAAAAATAAAAAATAATTGTAAAATATATAATGCAACGAACGTAATTATCGCATTTGATGAACTTCAGGTGAGCAGTTACTTGATGAGCAGTTGCAGGCACAATCTCAACGCATCGCCATTTGGATTTAATTTTATGAATCAAGGATCAATGGGAAACGATCATCAAAACAATCTTGACAATGCTAATCATATATCAATAAACGTTATAGCAACACCAGAGCCACTTTCTTCCCACAGAAAAATGGTCCTAGTTGCACCCAGACCAAGTCTCACCCACATGAGTACGTATAAAAAACAAATAAAAATAGGAAAAACTATCTCAAAAAATGTTCGGAAACAAATTTTTGATTCTTAAACCGTTTCTTATTAATGGTATGTGTAATTCCAGCACCGATCGTTGCGTGAAACAAACAGAAAAGAAGAGAATTAGTTGATTTGTCCTATATATTTCCAACTACACACTTGAAGAAATCTGATACATCTCCGAATCAATAATTTATTAATAAATAATAAGAAAAAAAAAATTAATTTTCTTGAAGTGTAAATAATGCCCAAGTGAAAATACGTTTGGCATGTGTTTCTTGTAACCTACATATTATATATAGGTGCATAGGTACTATAGTATGTATGTATATACCACAAGTCTAGTGTATAAATGAATAAATGTTAATAGAAATTATATTGGCCGTGGTTTACTGTGCAATTAAACTTACGTAGCTAATCTCCGGTTGTCGTACTACCTACTTCATATTTTGCAGCGCATAAAATATTCCTAATGCACCCCAGCTGCCGTTAAGACTTCAATCTTTAATTTCCGCCAACACCTTCTCCTTAAGGGTCGCGGTATAATTTATTAAAAAGAAAATTAAATAAATGAAAATAGAATATTCTATGAATCTATTATTAGCCGCATCGACTACCTATACCGCTGGATGTACTTGAATTCCGTTAACTTATTTCATTCTTACTACCAAAGTTAAACAATATAGTTATATTATAATCTTTAGAAAAGTAGGTAATCATCATTTTCATATCCTTTGGTTGCAGAAGTTATTAACCGATTGTAATATACGTGTATAATGAGCGGCTTTCTATATATCGTTGAACCGCATATGCTGCATACTTTAGAATTTCTAAGCAGTGTCAATGATTTAATTAACGCCTAAGGCGCAATTATAAACGGCTGCCTACTTCAAGTTAATAAATATACGTGTAGAATATACATTCATAGTACCTACGCCACGCGATCATCGTGCCTGCAGCTGCGCGATATAAAATAACAATATAAAATTCGAAATTATGAAGGATTATAATTATCATACAATCCCGCTCTGCATACTCTTTCTCTCTCTCACTATGTATTCCAGCAGCTACATAAGTTTAAAAACAGAAAAAAGCAATAATTGAAACGAAAAAAAAACCTTCATTACAATTTCTTAATTACTTGGAATATCAATTTAAACAATTAAGACTATAATTTGTGTAAAAATAATTCTTATCATTGTTTCAACTGCACACTGTGATCGTTTTTTTATGAAAAAAAATATACATTCGTAAACTGACGTTCATTTTTAGCGTCTTTGCGCTAATTGATGAATATAAATAGCGGCAATTAATTAATATTTGCAACGAAATTCTACATAGGGATCAGGTGGGAATATATATCGTTCTCACACATGATTTTTGATAGCCTGTTGAAAACCGTAACAAGTTTGTGATAGTTTGATCAAAAAAATTAATTTACAAGTATTTTTTCCTTCAAGGTATACTACAGGGATGTGTGAAACCAACTTCCTTTCTTCGGTAGTTGAGAGAACGAGCTTAAGAATATGAGTAGAGATTTCGAAGAAAAGAAGAAGAAAAATTAAATAAGTAAACAAAGATCGTGATATAACGACTTTGGTTTTTCAGGAATAAAAATGAATAAATAAATCTAACATAGTTCTGCGAGCTTCTGAGTTGTTCTATACGATTCAGGTTACGCCAATAAAATTCCCAATTCATTTCAACGTTTGTTATTGAGAAATGAGCGCGAGTCAAACTACACCTTTCGTATGTACAAATATAAATTATACATGATATATAAGTAAGTGGATATATGTACGTGTATGTATATACCTTGGATAAATAGGTCATGCCTCTTTTCGTATAGCTCTACCACAGCGTAGAGTAAGTATCCATCAAAGAAAATCTTTGTTTCCAATTCAATTCACAACGCATTCATCTCATGCGTTCTCATTGATATGCCATCAATTTGCTAGATCCGTGCGGGAGCCAATGCAAATCGAAAGCTCCCAAGACAAGGAGGACGTTGTTGGATCGAAAGATTTGCATGACACACAATCAGGGAATTTATTCCAAAACTCATAATTTTCGCGACCAATGCGATCACACGACGTCCTTGCTGTTGCCTGAGTCTATTGAGAGACAGTCTGTGAACAACATCTGATTAGTACGTACAATAAAATCAAGGATATGAATAAAAAAAACTTGGAGAGTCTTCAGGAAGTTTGGATTCCTGAAATCAGAAAGCAAACTGCATGTTAGTAGCCAGAGACAGCCTGCAAAGAACATTTGATTAGTACGATAAAATAAAGGATTTGAAAAAAAAAAAAAAACTTGAAGAGTTCTCCGAGACGTCGGATTCCTGAAATCAGAAAGCAAACTGCAATAGATAAGTAGCCAGAGACAGCCTGTGAACAACATCTGATTAGCAATGGACTTAAAAACTAAAACCTAACACCTGTAAGGAAATTGAAATTAGTATGAAAACTGAAAATAAAAAATATTGATTAGGAGCTGTAAGAAAATTTTATTAACATTGATAATCTGAAAGGTAAAATTTTGATTAGTATCTTACAAATAATCCCGTGGAAGTCAAGTACCACGCACAAAAAGGTGCGATAATACTAGATTCCTTACAATTTTTCGGTTTTTGGGTTTAAAACGCATGAAGCGTTGACATTTATGTTTTAAGTGCCAAGTCCGCGCGCATACGAGCAGCAGCGACGAAACTTGGGTTTTTATTTTACTTTAAATTCCTGAAAGAAAATCTCTCAAAGTTTTTAAAGCGCCTTGCAAGATGGCAAGTCACGCTAGTTATTGTTTTAAAAATGGCCCAATCGGGCGTACAAGAAATAACATATATCAACAAATAACATGCGATTCCTCGTCCGCGCGCTATGTACCCGCGCGAGCAGCGTCAGACTTGGAATAATTATGCTAATGGAAATCGAAGAAATGCAATTTTTAATCGCATCCTTCTATTCCAATTAACATTGGGGAGTGGAAAGGGGGAAGGTTTGAAAATTTGTGGCGTGGCGGTCGGTGGTCCTCTTCGACGCGACGTCTTCGAGCTCAACGTCCACCTCACTTCCATGCACCACGGCTGGTACGGAGAGCAAGGCGAACGCATTTTGCCCATTCCAAGTGACCACAAATATTACAGGGAATCAAAAAACTCAATCTAATTTAATTTATTTAGTTGGGAAGGAAAAGTGTCTATCAGATCTCAGCAAAGAGACCTAAAAGACCACATAAAAAGAATTATTTGAAAAATATGGAGTTAAATGTTACATAAAATTGATTAACGGAATTTGATCGGAATTCTACTCAATTGATCACTTGGAATTGCTGTGGAAAGAAAAGTTGCGCTTCCGATTTCTTGCCTACCCATTTTGTGGAGCCCACATCCCACCCAACGGTTAAAACTATTATTCACATACACACTGCTTATAAATGCCCTCGCGATGCATGAATTTACCTATACCTGCCTTTCACCTATAATTATCCAAGAAATGATTTTACTGACGAAAACCCCAATTCATACTTGCGCCGGCGCACCGATAATTTCGTCTCACTCACATCTCACATTCATTGCCGTGGTATCTCGTTCAAAAAACTTACTGTTGACCTGTTGTGTGTGTAGAAATATAAAGGCTGCCCATGCCCCGGCCGAAGCCGTGATTTATTTAAATTTTG
The DNA here is from genome assembly GCF_917208135.1 of Athalia rosae. NCBI lineage: Eukaryota > Metazoa > Arthropoda > Insecta > Hymenoptera > Athaliidae > Athalia > Athalia rosae. Next base: position 4,324,235 of record NC_064033.1, read on the forward strand.
AGAAAAGGTGTGTTTGTTTTCTGGCCGAAATTTAAAAAACATCAATGATCTTTAAATGAATTTAGCAAATTTACTCTTGAGTAAATATCATCAGTAAGAAAATGAGATTAATTAATCTCATATAATATTCATTAAGCAAGAAAAAGTTAAGGGCTGAAAATTGTGTGTAAGGGAAGAAAATTCCTGAAATGATTAGACATCCTGTTATAGTTCTAGTGAATTTACTTATCGGTACCTAAAGACGGGTTCAAGTTGGATCAAAATTGAGTTGAAAGAATTGAAATTTTAAACATGCAAATAGATAAAAAAATATAGAGATCAAATTCAAAATTGATTCAGCTGATGGCTGATCATTAAATTGAGACTAAATGAATTCTGACTTTTCGCGGAAGCTATCCAAGTCAATTCCTGATGTACCTGAAAAAGCTGGATCTATGGTAAGGACCATCATTCGCACGACCAAATTTTATTACCAATCAGTGATCAACGCAAGCGAGATCGATCACCGAAAATTATAGAACAATTAGAAAACGCGCGAGTCGATTGAACGACGGTCTGTACCGTTGCCTATGAGCTGCACACTCTTGCACTTGAATTTATCAAAGATGTGATTCATTCGAATAGTTCACATCTAATGAATTAATTGTTAACTGATTTCTCAAATAACTGATTAATTAATAAACTGACTGACACACTAAATCATTCATTGATTTTTTCACTGACCTCATGTTTGAACTAATAATCGACTGACTGCCCAGTCCATTGATTTTTTGAGTACTTAATTTGAAGAAAAAAGTTTCATATGTTTGACGCTACAGGGTGCAGGTGCGCTATGCTCAACAACAACCAACCCTACAATTACCTGATCTAATAAAATCAAAATCCAGGGTACCGCCACGCCATGTGATAAGAGGGAGAGAGAGGAGGGGAGATATTATAAATTACAACGACTCCAACGCCAGCGTTCACCATCGCGTGAGCTGGCAGAGAAGTCGAGGAACTTTAACTGCGCTCACCATCGTTGCCAGTACCAAGACCAGACCTGAGCTGGTTCCCAAGCTCAGGGGTCTTGGATTTTACCTGGATGTCTCTGCCTCCCTGATGACTATAGCTGTGTAGTAGGTTGAATGTAGAAGATGTAGTACGATGAGAAGTCGATACAATGCTCCTTCGATACTCCCACGAAAAATAGTGCTCTAAAAATGACAAGAAGAGAAAAACATGAATAATAAGAAGAAAGACTCCGTCAAAGAGAAAAAACAGTGGTAGAAAATTGTATTTACCGAGATTTTTCACTTTATGCTTGTGGTTGGTGACCAGCCAGACGAGGAGACTTTATTGTAGGTAGTAAAAACTTTTATCTGTAAAACGAAATTTAAATATTTTTGATAAAGTGGATTTCTAATACACAGGCGGTGCGAGTCATAGAATTCGGAGAATGTGACTAAAATTATTAAAATTTGAGGCTCACCAATTCTGCTCAAATGTGGTGAACAGAAATCCGGTTTGAGTAGCTACGGAATCGTTCACAGCAGTATTGCACGTGCCAGTTAAATTAGTTGCACCGATACGTATAGTATGCCATCGAAGTGCAACAGGCTCTGGGCTCTGTAATGCATAATACCAATACACGAATAAGTATTGCAGTTCCAAATCAAATTGAATCAGATTACAAACCTCACGGCGACGAGGTCGTCTTCGCCATAAAATCACAGCCCGGTATTACGAATACCGAGCAATTATAATCGAATCAAAATTACCAAGCGTCTATTACGCAGCAACTTTACGAGATATGAAAATTTCGTGAAAAACCGTTGAAAGATTAGGAACTCGATTCTCCGAAACAAAAGATAGTGCACTCTGATTCGAAATATTATATCAACAAACTACGATATTCTATTGTTGTAACAACTCAAACGTGAAAATAAATCGTAATAAGTAGGGGCATAGTCGCATGATCGTAGCGTGACTAAAAAATACGTTAAATTTCTGAGAAGTAAGTAGTCGCTGCTGTAAACAAATGGAATAATACCAGCTCGAAAATCCAACTGTTTGGTTCGACCTTAGTTCGACCGCTCGCAATCGAATCGCAGTAAGTCGAAACAAAGGCGCCCGCTTGCTGCTCGCTACGAAAATACGTGGGGAAAGATAGAAAAGAAGAGAAGTTAGAACGAACCAGATTGTAGGACAGGAAAGGTGAAGATCCGGGTGAAAGAAGTTCCAGATCTCCATATTGCAATGTGAGTATGCACTTCGAAGAAACTGCAGAGACGCAGATTGCTTCGCAGCAGGTCTAGGACCTGTCCGTAACGTGTCCATGCCTGTCTGGCCCGGGCAGAGCCATGCAGTATCTCAGGTAAAACCATTTTATATTTCAATTCAGTAGATTATTCTTGTCCCAATATTAGAATTAATGTTCAAGCTAATTAGTGCGACCTTTAGAATTAGGTATTATGCGATATGGTTAAATTAGTAAGTAGTTATAAAAGCACGAGGCGTACTGTTCGAAATTCGGGAAGCTAATGGCGTCGTAGCTTCGAGACGCTTCGAGACGCTTCGAGACTCCCAGCATGCATTGCTGGTGGGGCTCGCCGCATGGTGGCGTTCCAGTCGAACTCGTTTAACTTTTGTTTAACCGCCTCGTTCGCGCGTTTCTCCGTGTCGCAAAAAGCTGAACGAACGCAATAAAAACGATCGCAGGTAATATTTCAACAATCAGATATCGATTATAATCTATTCTGGGTTCAATCATCCTAATTATCACGATTCCTAATTATTCAATGGGTATTGCTTTGATACTAGATGGAATAATCTCGAAGCTTAGAACGCAGATCGTCGACATTGAAAAAACCAATCAATCGCAAAAATGATGGGGTTATCTGATGAATCTGGAGAAATTCACTCATATTCACCAATCCCTACACGGTGTCGGAGGATGGAGAGGTAATTACAACCATCGAGCCAGATTATTGTGAGTATTATTATTACCATTTTTTCTCTCTCATAAACCGCAAGTTTTTAATACCTCGCCCAACGGAGAGAGTTCGCTGTCCGCTACGGGTGAGAGAAAAATAATATTTTTGAAACAAAATCTTGTATCCCACAAGTTTTTTGCAAATGCAAAAATATAATAAAGTAAATTCATTGCATACGAGCGTTAGTGCAGTAAAGGAAGGCGAAATATGCGTTCTCCGAGGGTGTCGTTCTCAAAGAATAATAATAGCAGTAAAAGAAAAAAATAATCAAAAAATCGGAGGACATCAAAAGCACCGCAATATTTTCATCGCATTAACGGGGTAAAGTATTAGCCAATAATGTCGGCGGTGATGGAATTAAAATAGTTGAAAATAAATTCGACCGTCTCGACGACGCGAGCGGGGTATGAATAAAGAAAAAATAAAATAAAATGAATGAAAAATTGAAATAAAAAAAAAAAAAAAAAAAAAAGGGGTAAAAGATTTGAACGATCGGAGAAAAAGGCTCATCCAGAGGTGGGAGTAACTAAAATTAGATGTAGAGAAGCATCGCGAGTACACAGCATCTTGACTCTTGAGGCTTCGTGAGGTGGACATTTCCAAGGAAACTTTTGTGTCAAGTAGACGAAAGACGACGTCGCGACGCCTGGCGCCTATAGTAGCGTGTCCAACGTCGACTTACCCAGCTGTTGCTGTAAAAGCAACACCTTGTTCACCTCAGCTCATATCCCTACACAACTCGTTTAAGGTAGAAGATGGGGAAGAGAATTATAAATGCGAAGGAGAACCTCAAACAAAAATAAACAAACTGAAGACCAAAAAAATAAAGAAGACTCGTTTACTTTGGATAATTTGCATACCATATCTTGCAGCCAACGAGGAACGTATGCATATAACTTGGTACAATTTAACCGGCTAATTAAACACGTACCGAACGTATTTTAATTACGACATGGCAAGGATCTTCAATATTATTACTCGAGGTGCCGGCGTGCGACTTTCCAACCACACGGGGCTCATCTTCTTCATCACCATCATCGTATCTCTAACAATTGAATTACCCTCAGTACACGGTAAGGCTATACCTCATCAATTATAAATTTTATTAGCGTTATCGTTATTTTTACTTACACCGTAAGGAGTCTCGATTAATAACAATCAATCTTACAATCTTTTCGCATCGATATTTTAGTTTTATTTCTATTCCACAAACAGGGAATTTTTTTTATCTGTGTACACTTAGGTGAGAGCATTATAATATTGGCAAATTGCCGGTATAATAGTTCAAAATATTAGAGCGTGGGTGACGGAACGTGTAGTAACGTATACAGCTACAGATGCAGCAAACACGGGCATATCGATTGGTTCAGAAATAGTTTCTGTGTGATCGAGAATAGAACGAAGGAATGAACGAACCGATTCTCCGTATATCGAAATAACGAACCGCGATTCGTACCTACCCAGTTTCACATTCGTATGAAATGAGTAAAAATTTGATTGACACTAAAATGAAAAAGCTAAAGAACGAAAAAAAAAAAAACAGTTTCATCGTCCCCTTGATCTAAACTCGTAACATATCAACGTGTAAAGTGGGACACTTTCCGTCCCCAACGTCACGATGTCCAGACTTAATGGTTCCGGTGCCATTTAATATCGTCATTTCACTCCAATGTGATCGCTCTCTTCGTACATACCAATACCCGTACAAACGTACGATGAAAGATAGATAAATAGAATATACGTACGAAGGTACGTACTCGTACATGGTTTTTTTTTCTTTTTAGGCAGGAAGTGCGTGTGCACAAGCAAGTCATGCCTGGAGGCAGGCACGGACACCTGCAGGACGCGTTTCTCCTGTTACACAGAACTCATCCTGATCGACGAGGGACAAGGAAACACTACAACCCGGGGCTGCACCGAGTAAGAAATTTTTTCCTCCCGCTCTTTTGCTTTCTTTTTTTTTTCATGTGTATATAATTTATTTATTTATTTTTTTTGCGATATTTCGCGCCCGTTAAGCCAGCAATGCAACGTATGCACCGGTGTGAGTCCAATTTATTTGTAATATGTATAAAGTAGGAAATTATTGGGATCTTGAGGAAAATGGGTAATATGAACGACAGTAATAACAACTATAAATGAAAACAAGATAAGGACACAGTTCTGCCTGTGGATTTGGTTGACAATTCATAGTTATATACGTGTAGGTATACGTAACGTATACAATCACTGTGCAGGAGGATCGAGTTCACCGAACTCAATACGTATACGCTATACATCTATATGTATAAAGTAACTAACTAAGAGAATCCATGAACGTATATATTTATTTGTATGTACGTAAGACTTATTTTATATATATATATATAAATACCTACGTACCTATGTACGTGCGTAAAACGCGGTATACAAGAGATGCGGCTAAGAAACTTTGCGCTTAATTGCCCCCTGCACGTTCATTCCTCGATCCTTGACTTGATGCATGCGATTTTATACTTGTATGTGATACGTGCGTATGTACCAGTTCTCTATGTACTCGTGGCGATTATTATACCTACAACCATATACCTAAGCATGTATATATGATACGTACGATAATTCAAAGATTCGCGATCTCGTGGAACTCGTGCAACTCGTGCACGCGAGTTATCATATTTAAATACACAGCGGACGGCGTGAACCATAGTTATGGAGATATTTTGATAACATTAATTATCTTATTAGAAAATAGATGGGTGAATGAATAAAATTACGTTCGTACGGTGTACAATTTACCGGTATATAACTAATTGATTAGGTAATTATTGAGCAATTGGTATACGTATATTTTTTCTTCCTTTCTCAGGATATACCTAGGACATCAATCGTCGTGTACGGGGCGAATATTATAATTTATCTTTTGATATCAAATACTGTAACACCGCGGCGGTAGACATGTGTTCTAATAATTTCACTGACGTGAATTTACGTTGTAATTATACCATATACGCAAGAAAATGCAAGGCATCAAACCGTCACTCTACATACATCCAACTCGGTATGTCGGATAGAATAATTATATACTACAGTACCTAATTGAAATTGCAACTGTAACAAGCCACGGTATATTTTCCACGTAGATTTCACGTACCGTGTATGAGTAAATTATATAAAACTACGTGCCATGCCCATTACGTAATTTATGGTATTTAACCGTACGAAATATTTATTTTAATCGCTTCGTATTTTTTTTTTTATTTTTCCGTCAGAATTCGGTGAATAAAAAGAAACAGAACAATCGATTAATTGTTATATCAATTGACTGAATTAACCGAATAGTTTGTTTGGAGGAAAAAATTCTATGCAGGTATATAGATTTATTTTCATCGGGTTACACGTATTTGCACTTGTAAAATATCCCCCCATCATTAATTCCAATCTCATCTTGAGCGACATTCTGATGAATCAATCTCATAATATATTGCTCAAGTTGCTTGTACCACGGTAGGTTACACGACTGTCCGTATGTAACGTGTTTTCTGTGTATCGTACGCACATGCCTATATACGAGTTCGCGTAAAAAAAATTGAATTAAAATCCATCTACCTATCAGTCGGGCGTAATATAAATGAGTATATGTATAATTATATAAAACGAATACGTGATACACGTATACTGTGCAGATATATAAATTTATTTATAGAATCAAAACCGCGAGCTTGCTGTTGAGTTTTTTTTATTTATTATCATTTTATTTTTATTTTCATTTTATTTTGCATCCATATAAGCGTAAATACATGTAGGTATGTAGCGCAAAAACTATCCTATACAATTTATACATACAACGACGTGTGTCTTGCTGAAATGTAGTCTGAATTAATTAATGAATTTATTTATTTATTTAATTAGCTCGAATCCAGTGCAGCGCTGAATATAATTCTCATGTTACGTACACACGTGAATGTAGATTATTATCCCATATGGCGAATACATGATTCTTGGCAGGATTTATAGCGCATTCCATGTCAGACGCGACACTTTTTCCAAAATATTATTTGAACTTGATAAAACCTTCTTGTTTTTGACTTATGTATGGTATTCTTAATGTTTTTATTGGCTCAGGAATCCGAATCTGGAAGCCAAATTGATCTAGCTATAAAATTGATCGAGTTATCGAAAAATTTTCGCTTTTTGGTGCAGAAAAATTGAGATATCTCGGAGGGAGAAATCCGTAGCTCAATTTGGCCAACGGATCCGTGTTCTTGAGGTCAAAATACATTAGATAAGCGTCGTACGAACTTCATTTTTGGCTCAAAAATCGAAGAAATCTAAAGAGGTACCCCTTGGAAAATTTTCAAATTTTGGGCAAAAATGTTTATGTTTTAAAATTGATTGTATGATACTTTTTTGACGTATTTTGATCTCAGGAATCCGAATCTGGAAGAAAAATTGACCTATCTATAAAATTAACCGAGTTATCGCCAATTTTCAGCTTTTTGGGGTCAAAACTAAAAAATTGATTTTTTAGTCAATATTAATGTAATTCGAGCTCAGAGATCTGAATCCGGAAGAAAAATTGATCTATCTTAAAAAATTACCGAGTTATCGCCGAATTATCGCATTTTTTGGCATAAATTTGAGGATATCTCGAAGGGAAAAAATCGTAGCTCAATTTGGACGACGGATTCGTGTTCCTGAGGTCAAAATACATAGGAAAAGTGCCATACGATCAATTTTTAAAAATAAAAAATTTTGGTCAAAATTTGAGATTTTTCCAAGGGGTACCCCTTACGATTTTTTCAAATTTTGGCCAAAAATTTTTATTTTTAAAAATTGATCGTATGGCACTTTTCTTATGTATTTTGACCTCAGGAACACGAATCCGTCGTCCAAATTGAGCTACGATTTTTTCCCTTCGAGATATCCTCAAATTTATGCCAAAAAATGCGATAATTCGGCGATAACTCGGTCATTCTTTAAGATAGATCAATTTTTCTATCGGATTCGGATTCCTAGGCGCAAATTACATAATGATAGATTAAAAAATCAATTTTTTATTTTTGACCCCGAAAAGCTGAAAATCGGCGATAACTCGGTCAATTTTATAGATAGGTCAATTTTTCTTCCAGATTTGGATTCCTGAGGTCGAAATACGTAAGAAAAGTGCAATACGATCAATTTTTAAACTACTTTACTTTTGGCCCAAAAATCGCTACAAATCCCAATCGGTATACCTTGGATTCTTTGGATTTTTGGGCCGAAATGGAAGTTATAACACTTTTTTAATGTATTCTGAACTCAGGAATCCAAATCTGAACACCAGAATCATCTACTCATGCAATCGATCGAGTAATCATCAATTATTCGCTGTTGGGAGCAGAAAAATTGAGACATATCGATTGCTTTTAGTCGTAGACCCCCACTTTGATTCGTCGCAATCCATGCATGGGTCGGAATATTCGAATTTCTCAATTCACCAGCGAGCCCAAGCTTTGCTGGAGTCAGGTAGCCACGGGCGAGGGGTTTGTTTTGAGGCGTCACCTCTGCTCAGCCCCGAAGGTGACGACTCACAACAAAGCGCTACTCTGCTGGCTGCGCTGACTCCAGCAAAGCTCGGGTTCGCTCGTCGACCAAAAAATTCGAATATTTTGACGCAGAGATATCCTCAATTCAGGGTAAAAAAGCGATAAAATGGCGATAACTCGGTCAATTTTTCTGTTAGATTCGTATTCCTGAGGTCAAAATACACAAGGTTAGCATATAAGATAAATTTTTTTTTCTCGACCCAAAATCGACAAAAATCCAAGGGGTACCCCTTTAGATTTCTTCGATTTTCGGACCAAAAATGCAGTTTGTACGACGCTTATCCAATGTATTTTGACCGCCGTAACACGGATCCGTTGGCCAAATTGAGCTGCGAATGTTTCCTTTCGAGATATCTCAATTTTTCTGCTCCAAAAAGTGAAAAATCAAGGATATCTCGTTAGGATGAATTCGTAGCAATGAATTTTGGATTAACCATCTAAAAATATAAAAGTCTCGTTGAAATCGTTGACTCATCGTCGGTTGCGAATGAATTTTCACAGGAAGGCGACACCGCTTCTTTGCGAAAGTCGTCCTCGGATGGGGTCTCTTCTCGATTCAAACGACGCCACGTTGGGTCATCTTCGGGTCCGTTGGCCACGTCTGAGCTGTTGTGACTCACACGATTACTGTAACAGAGCCGGAGCCATGGACGTTTCGACGGGAGGAATGGATCATCGGAAATTTCTGACTACGTCAAACTCTCACCCGAACTCTAACCGAGAGAATACGGCAATTCCGAACCCTGCGGACGTCGGATCTTCGCAACAACCTTTGGACCCCCCGGATCGTTATCGAGATAACGACGAGCCCTCCCTGTTTTCTTCAACCTCGAAAAATACCTCGGATTACACGAACGGAGGGATGAATTCCTACTTGAACCTTAAACAGGTCAAACCTCTCCACATTGCCGCCCTTGTTCTCGCCGTTGCTGCCCTGATCTCCGTACTCGCCGCGTGCTACGTCATCAACAGGTAGGCAAACAACGACAACAACGATAACAATAATAATAATAATAATCGTAATTCAGTACACGTCATTTTTACTTGTCCTTTCGTTTATCTTATTTTATTTTCATTCGTTTCTTTATTTCTTTAGTTTCACTGCCCACTCGAACTAGTCGTGACTAATAATAATAAATAAGTGACTTTGTTGGCCGCCCACCGTTATACGTATAATCTACTTGGTCTTCGATTTACATAGGTGAGAGGAAAATATGGAAATCCGTTACAATATTATTTACTTTACACTCAGAGTAGGTACACGTGAAGTAATTTTCACCTCGGTTCGTTATCGAGTAGCGCTCCGTAATCATAATCGAACAGACTTTTTGATTCACCTTTCTTTACAATACCGTCTTCGTTGTTACGGTACGGATTTAAAACAGTCGGAAACATCCTGTCAGGTGAAAACACACCTCAGTTTATATTGTGGTACTGTTAATATTATTGCCATAATAATCATCGACGCGGTTCTCTTATCTTACATAATCCGTCCTAGGCTTTGTCATTGTCAATTGTTGTGCCATCGCAGCGAAACTATTATTTATTCGTCATTTATCTTCATTGTGTTGTACCTTGTATACGTACGTACACTGTGCATATCCAAAATCTAATTGCAGCACTTCCTATGGTATCATTATAGTTATTATTATACTTATTGTTCCACGGTTTTGTTGACGAATTTGCATTTCGACAGATTCCCCCCTCCCTGCTTCGCGATAGGAAAATTATATAATTATATCCTGTCACTCTCCTCGTTCGAAAGATAACTTACGTACAACCGTCGAAACGTGTAATACCTAACGTGGTCTTTTTGGGGTGTTTTTTTTTTTTTTTTTTTTTTACCACGGTCACAGTATACCAGGTATGGTCAAATACCATATGATCGGACGGCATAGCGAATGAATAAAAATGTCCAACGTCTTCTGTTTCATCATTTTTTTTTATAAAAAAAAAAAAAAGAAGTTTTTCTTTCCTTTTTTACGTTTTGTCTTGGGCTGCGTGCCTCGCCAGGACCCAGAAACGATTATAATGTAGAAGGCAAAAAAAAAAGGATCGTCGTCCGATCAAGTTCTCATATAGGTTTATTATATTGTTCGTTGACCATGTAATATACGGTCGAAACACGATAGCAAATAAAATGAAGAATTCCGAAAAGTAAAAAAAAATTAGGAAACTTAAAGTTAAATAGATGAATGGATGGATAGATAGAATATGTGGGAGAGAAACATATTCGTAGAACTACGGTCTCGAATCCTTTGTCACCAAGGATAATATGACGTGTTTCGTGAGATTCGTTTAAATTTATCGCATTTCAGAACGACGAAAGTAAATTGTCTCAACTTCGCACACCTTCGCGGCAACGAAATCTCCGGTAATATGATGTACAGACGCGGACAGACGATGAAAGAGAAAAACATATCGGAAGATTATTTTGTTATTTCGACGAAGCTAAAATTGGAGAAAAAAAAAAAAGAAACGGTTTAGTTCGGACACATGGTAATTGAATATAGAATGAAAATGATTACGATAATATCGATGTTCGTAGGAGAGCTAATTTTTGTAGTGAGCCGTAATACGGACAACAATCGACAAAGTCTTTTCATTCATTCGTTCGTTTATTCATTCATTCGTTAATTGAGAGTACATAAGATTTTATGCGCGTGCACATAAGATCTTTTTATCCTGCGGAAAGGAAGCAACTCGAGAAACGTTTCGATAAAACGAAGTACCTACGACACACGAAACGGAGAGATTCTCGAGAGCAGCGATCGAAAGAGCTGTGAGTTTAAAATAAAAATGAAAGAATAGAAAAAAGAAAATTTGTATCAAACGTGAGAGAGAGAGATATAAGAATTCATTGCACAGCACGTATGTATATACATCGATATTTCGAAGCACTTGAAGATTATGAACCCTCTGCACATCGAGCACAAGCTTAAGACTCTTCGCTTTTCAATCTCTATACCCATGAACTGTGCACTTCAAAGAGTTATATTTTATAATATTAATATTCTAGAGGCTTCAAGTACGTTGTGAAGAGATCGAGTCAAGTATAATAGTCGTCTGCATAGACGAGGTATAGATGTAGTGTGCGGTCCTTATAAAATCGTCGAAAAGATTTTTACTTATTTCTCCCTCTCTCTCTCTCTGTCTATTTGTTTTTTCCTTCTTTTCCTTTTTCATTTTTTCTCACTCTCTCACGTCCCACCGCGTGCATCATCATCGCCGTCGTCATCTTCGTCTGTCGTGTTTTATAATTTTATACGAGGCCCAACTGCAGTGCTCCGCATTCCAGGAATCAATGTTAGAAAAAAGAAAGAAAAAAAAACAATTAATTAACAAAAACGACGTATCACAAACGAACGTATGCGGTGCGGATGTCTGTCCGCGCGATGTGCATGGGAAAGTAAATTCGAATAAAGAAAGGGGGGATGGGGGGGGGGGAAGAAACAAATTCATACAACGCGATCAATTTAATTGTTATACATAGTTTACAAGGAGATTCGCTGCGATCGCAGAATATTCTATGTAGCATAGAGATATGCACACCGGGTGTATCGGTGTATACATAATCCGTATAAATATAATATTATAAATACGGAGCAAAGTACATTTCTCTGTTCCTCTCGTATGTATATAAAATCGTAGCGATTAGATGAAGAAGAAGAAGAAGAAGAAGAAGAAGAAGAGGAGGAGTAAGAAGGGGGTTAGTTACCGAGGTTAAAAACAAGGGAATCGACTCACCATATAGTCCGTAGCATCGTCGCGACCGCATCGTCAGACTTTGTCCGGTTTTATAATGTATGTCTCCTACCCGGCCATATCAGTTTATATATACATACATTTACCCACCCATACGCCCAAAGAACGTCGCGGCTATTCTCCCTCCATTATTTCTCTTCCTCGCTCCGGATCTTCGACAATTATTATTCCTCCTCCTCCTCCACCTCCTCATCTTTTTCTCCGTCTGCCGCTGCGCTGTCCGCTCTCCCGGACAACCGCCGCTCTCTTATCACTTCTCTAAAAAAATTTTTTTTTTTTTCTCTCCCTTTCTCTGTCCATTTTTTCTTCGTCCCCCACGAATTCTTTAGCTTGTAGGTATACGTACGGGGGTTGATCTTTTTTTGGTTTCGTTGTTTGAAAATTGAGGGGAAAAAAGAAAAGAAGAAAAAGAAAAGTATATTATTATATCTGTGAGGCCGCCGCATATCCGAAATGGAAAGAGGTATGTCAGATAGGAAACGGTTGTCTGTGTACGCCTTAGTCTTATGGGTTTTAGTTTTTAGGCCCATATGCGAAGACCCAGAAAATCCTGCGAACTAAAATATAAACCAGTGTATGTATATATATATATAGGTGTGCGTGCAACCGAGCTAACCATACAGCGGGTATAGTCTTGTCGCCGTCGGTATTTTTTACCCTCTAATCTTGAAACCGGGTGCCCCCCTTGCACCGAACGCTAAGTGGGTTTCCGAGTACGGGAATATCTGGTATACCGGTGTGTATAGGTAAAGCGAGAGATGAGGCGAAAGACTAAGATCCCGAACTCGCCTTGGGGCTGGACCTCGTTTTCTCATTTTCTCAGTATCTCGTTTCTTTTTTTGTTTTTTTAACTTTTCTTATTCTTATTGTCGTTCAAATTATTGCAGGGGGTCCATTAGTCGCTACCTTCAAGCCTCCTCACTCATTATTCTCTCATTTCCTTTATATACATTCAGCTGATCTTATATACCTTCTCCGTATTCTTTTTCCTTCATTTTATTTCACCGATGTTATAAACTAAAGTTGCTGCCGCAGTTTCTGCTCGCAAGAAACACTTAACAATAATAATATCGTATTACGATCTCCACCCTTTACTGCGAGATTGCAAACCAAAAGTAACTTATATTTGTATATCTCTTAGTTTGAAACACCAGAGACATTTTCTCACGCAAAAATATCCTTTTATTTATTTATCTCTGTTTTCTAACGCTATTCGTGTATACATATATGTATAACACGAGTAGTCGCACGGTGTACGTCGAATCGAAAAATTGTTTATTTTTAGTTATACACGTTTGCGTGAAATATTACCAACAATAAAATATGACAACTGGATAATTATATCTGTACATGAATAGTTGATCAACTTGTTCGTTTTCTTTTTTTCTGGACAGGGTTTTGCGCTCTCCGTATCCACCCCAAGTTTTACTGCAGGCACAAACACGAAATGAGGATGATCGACGAGGATCGCGAATCGACGACCTGAAGAATCTGGACTTCAGAATCAGCAGAGAAGTCAACGGATCGTCCTGTAACAATTAGACGATTATCGTCGACTTTTATTTCACAGACAGAGCGATCGTACAATACCCCCCCCCCCCCCCCCCCCCGTGTCTAAAATACGTTACGAAACATTTCAGAAAAAAAAACAAACACGGCTAAAAAAGAAGGAGGAAAATAAAAGGGGATCCGGTGTGGCGTAACATTCACGTATTCGTAAGAATTGTGTGAACGGGGAGGAAGAAAAAGGGAGAAGGAGGAAAACCAATGACTGCCGCTGGCAACGGATCGCACAATGGGGTATTGCAGCGGCGGCACCGGGGGTACGAGGACTCCAGACTGCTGCATAGGGTGAGAGGGGAAACAAACAGGCGGCGACGTGAACACGACTATACGATGATCCTCTATGAAACGTGAAAAGTTGGTATGGAAAAAGTCAAAGGCAAAGCCAAATCCATGGAAGGGAGATAGCGCGACGGCGACGACGACCTCACGTTGCGACGCCCGGCGTCTGCCTAGTCTGGCCTCAGGCGCCACCCGTTTGTCGTCCCTCTCCGCGCACTACTCGGTTGGTATATCTCTTTCGCTTCCCCCCCCCCCCCCCCCCCCCACCGTATACAAATTTATCCCCACTTGTGCACGCTCGCCGCACGAGGGACTCCAAAAGCCCATGGGGCAGGGGATCCCACTTCATAACGTGCCTTTCGTCAGAGCGGAAGGACGTCGACGGGTGGACGTTCTGTGTTGTGGTTTTTTTTTTTTTTTCAATTTTTGAACAAAATAGCACGAGATCTCATTCCTATCTTCGTCGTGATTTTGTTATTTATTTTACTCGGTTACTTTTCCTTCTTCGAATTCGCCCAATTTCGAAAGAAAAAAAAAAGAAAAAAAAGAAAAGCTAAAATCCAAACGGCGACGTAATGTGCGGATTACGAATTACGATCAACGAAAAAAATGATCGGTAACGGTGCGTTTAATTTCACCGCGCTAATACGTGGCGCATCGATATCCCTTATCCTTCAATTCTCAAATCGTTGAAATCGTCGGGGTTGCACCAATTGACGTTTTACCTCGAGGAGGAAAAAAGAAACTAAAAATAAACAGAAACAGAAACGGACAAAAAAACTAAATAAATTTCAACGCGGTTTGGTTTTACCGTTTCCAATAACAAAGTGGGAAATTCGTAGTTGGCTATCGTGCGCTCTGAGGAACTCGAAAAAACATTGCCGCTACCGCGTCTGTGCGAACGATATGCAGTTTGAAAAGATTCCGCGGAATTGGAACGACTTGTGATTTATAAACCTACGGAGAAGAGGAGTTTGACGTGTGATAAATTTTCTCTCGAGTAAAACGCTTCTGCTCATCCTTCGTCTCCGTCTTCGTCTTCTTCTGTTCAACGGTGAGGGAAGGAGGCCCGCGGAAAGGGAGGGAGGGACATACGAAACCAAAGGAGGAGGGAGAATCCGGTGCAGTGATATAAATAAATAAACAAACCGTGCAAGTGTTTATAAAATCCCAACCAACCCTCGGTTGTACGAGGCACAATGTTACCGAGGGAATTGATAACTTTCGCAACAATTACGACGCTCGGCTTAGCCACCACCAACGCTGGCGCCTCCGTTAATTTGCAACTGGTATTCGACGACAACGGAATGTTAACCGACGACCGAACCAAATCTACCGCAACGTCGAACAACACCATAGGTAAACAAAAAAAGACGTATTTTTTTTTTCACCTCTCTACTTTCTGTTTATCGTCATCCTCGAACGCAACGCGCATTCATACTCCTGAATGTCTCGATGCAATAATTTTAAGTTTCCCGCATGAAATCTTTGATGGTAAAACAAACAGACGGAACACAATGGAGGAGAATATACGTGCAGGAGAGAATTCTCAATCGGTCGTATTCGCGGCTGGTAAATTTACGAACAGCGAAACGATAGAATCCCTCTTGCATTTCAGGTACGGTATAAAGTACGTACGTACGTATTTCGAAACCCGACAAATGTCGTTGACTTTTACGCTAGCGAAAGATGAAAATCTAGAAAGTGGTGAGTTTCACCGTTAAGTTTTCTTTATTTCTAAATTGTTTTCGTCGAGTGTTTGATTTTTTCATTTTTTTTTTTTTCTCAAAAATCACCCGACGAACGCACGGCCACGCAATTTACACCCCCTACTCTCTCGATCGGTGTCCAGAAAATCTGTGTCGGTCAATTTATCGGATGACTAGCTCATCGGTAGCTAAAAAAAAAAAAAAAAAAACAAAAAAAAAAACGATATACCATATTCTGATGAACGTTTTTTCCACGTTCAAAAATCAATTTCGCCGCATACTTTTATCTACAATCGTTACGCATGTATACGTGTCCATACGTATGGGTATGCATATTCATACTTTGCGCACAACGGATGCCAAAATCGCGTGATATTCTTTCATTTTCAATCGACGTTCGTGATTAGGTTAATCGACGAAGAAAGGAAAATCAATTATCTTCGAAAAATGTGGAAATTTTGAAAGAAAAACGGTAAAACTTCTCAACTTTGTAGTCGGTCATAAGTTACCGCATGCATTCGGTGGGGCGCGCAGCATCGCTCACACGTCTACTTCTGCGTGTATGTGATGTATGTACATATAATACAATATACAACGTACATTATGTACTAAATATGTATTTAAGTTGCGTACGGAATACTGTACAAACGTACAAGAGACGATAAAATATGTGGCGGGCGCCAGTTAGGCGCTTGGAATACCGGGCCACCCTGTCCTATGTGATACGTACGTAACGTACGTAGTACATAGACCTATGTGTGCATTTGTATGTATGTAAAAAAGAAGGAAAAATATTCGCTATTTTTTTTCTACTCCTTTTTTTTGGCTCACGCGTGCAAACGTATGAGTACGCGAAAATGCACGGACGTATCGTACGATCGGTAATCTCATTTTCTTATTAATCAATTAATTGATCAATCGATTTTATTACGGATATAGGTATGTAGAGCATGTTACTCCGTTTGTACACACGTACAGGTTGTGTAATTGCGTACGCGCCGGGAGGTTTTCGCTTTGCCTTTTTCACGGAAGAAAATGGCAAAGAAAAATTTGCGAAAAAAAAAAAACAAAAAAACAAAAAAAAATGGAAATGAAGTCACCGCGTTGTTGGAAAGGTTGCATATACATATATGCAGTATATCGCACTTCTGTACACACGTATGTACGTACATAATTTTTTCATCGTAGATAGAATTATAGATCATATAGGTAAAGTGGGATACGTATATATAACAGATAAATAAATAACTATGTACTTATAGTACATGCCTGCCTACCTACCTACCTACCATATGCGCCCGGGTTGCCGGGGGCCAACGGGGAGGACGTTCGTTGGGGGATAGCATCATCATCGGTAGTGGTCGAAAGTGTGCCGACGACTGGCGCCCGACGGTCGAATCCCCCCGCAGTTTGCGGTGCCATTGCCGTCGTCGTTGCGCCGCTATGTAACGTACAATACATACACACACACACACACACGTATACGTATATGTACAATGTTTAAATGAACGCACACAACGACATACCGTACGAAAGAAGAAGAAGAAAGAAGAGGACTCCGCCGAAGAGGAGGAAGGAGGACCGACACTCACAATCAGAGTGGCGGCAACCAGAGGGACATGAGAACGAAAAAAAGGAGAAAAACGGCGAGGGAGAGAGAGAGAGAGAGAGAGAGATGAAAAGAGAGGACAAGTACATGACGGACATGCACACGCATGACTCGTCCGTTACTACTAGCTTCACTTGCTTATATACGAACACGGGTATGTATGTACGTACGTACATACCTATGTACGTACGGTACGTACGCTGCTGCAGGCGCCTGGCGCGCACAGTTCTTAACGCGTTCATGCATGCGTGACGCGTTTTCTGCCATGGGACTGCAAGGGTAATACGAAAGAAAAGTATAAGGAAAACGACGAAAAACGGACGACGAAAAACGTCGATATTCAAAATATCGACGTTGATAGTAATTTAGCCATTTGCAAAAGGATGCGCGCCACAACTTTGAACAGAAGTAGCCACTTTCCGGGCAATAATGTTTTCCTTCATTTTTTTTTCCCTCTCTCTCTCAACTCACCGCTGCACCTGCAGTTGCGCGTACACGTCTCGTAGGATCCGAGTGCATACATATACGCACATCCTATCTTTCGAATTTTTACGAACACGGAAGTCGTCCTCGCAGGCGCCTCGGTGCACATGGCGCCTAACGTCGGTTTTCGGTGTCCCGCCCCGTCCCGCAGACCCCGGTCTCCGCCGGGTGCGTGTAACGTAAAAAAAATACACATGTACACATCGCCGTGTACATGCGTGTGTTGTATGTATTGAAGCGCACACGTGGAGACGGAACGGAAAGGAGATACAGAGAGATATCAATCGCCTCCGTCCGAACGAGTTCCCATTAATAACGTACAACGCGCCGGGGCCGTTCGCGGTGTACGTTGCACGCGTTTCAGAAATGGCGTCAATAAACGTCGCGATCGGATGAAAATGGAGGAAAAACTAGTTTCGAAATTTTTCAACCCTTAAAATCGCTCGTCGTTCGGCGTGCGGTCGGTAGGGCGCAACGGAGAAGAAACTGGCACGAGAGTGTTTACGGACAGAAATCCTTTCCGCATATTTTTTTCTCCAATTCTCCCGACTCGTGTCTCGCGTCCCCAAACTCCGTCTCAAACTTAAACAAACAATTTTCGAACGCCTAACAAATCGGAAGGATCTTTCGGTAGCTGTTCACGTGTAGATACAATACACATCTTTCACTATATTTATATTATGCATAGCCCATAATCTACGTCCGCATAACTAACGATGCAGCAGCGTAGCCGTGTATGCTGTAGCGATGTGTGTTTAGGCGCTTCTGTTAAACACCGGAGAAAATTTTCTGAAAAATTCTCCAGTCATTCGTTATACGCGCGTACACGTATTTTTTATACATCGATTCACATAGAAATTACATAGAGGCTGGGAGAGTTGTTTTTTTTTTCTTATTTTTTTTATTTTACCTCAAATTTACATATAATCATTTTCACTTATGTGCATCGACTTTAGATCCAGAGACGTACGTACGTACGTACATACATATACAGGCATCGCAAGCGTCGTTGTACTCGCTTACACACGTAGGGTTAAACGGCCTCTGTATTAAACGAACTCTGAAATCCATGGGATAGTTTCGTAAATATGTATTTATACGGTGTGCGTAGGGTAAGAAGGAAAACTAGTTAGTTAAATCTCGCAATATATGCACTAGGAGGCTATGTGTATGTACGTACGTTGTATATTATGTACATAAGTATATGGAGGCTGAGATGCGGAGGCAGCACCAAGGATAAATATAGCTCGAAACTGTTTTTAACGCCGTCGTCGCGGTCGTCTCTCTATTGCTAACGTTGTGCATGCATTTGCGCGCCCGTCTTATTAAACCTTTTTTTGTGATTCCTGCACTACTACTTCACTCTATACTAGGGCTGTATTATAAACCAGTGTAAATTCTTGTTTCGCTTTAAAACAGCCAGCCTCTGGGCAAACCGACCGACCGACCGTCTCCGCTTCTGCAGCCGCCGCCCAGCTGTAATGATCGCGTTAAACGAAATCTCATAAACGAATGCACTACGTAATTACGGTATACGTATATGTGTTACAGAGGGTACAGAGATTCTTTGATATAAGTTCTTATTTTATATCGTCCATTCTACTCGTTTTCATTTTTTCGTACGCACAGTTGATAAATTCGCCGGCATCTGCTTTTTTTCCTCCTCTTTTGTATATTTATGGAATTTCCGTTCTTTTATTGTTTTTTTTTTTTGTTTTTTTTTTCCCCTTATTTTTAAACATTATCGAAAGCGCGTCGATGTTTCACGTTTGATATGCGATATATGATATGCGGCTTAACATGCCAAACGAAACGCGTCGCATTCAAATGAACAACCAACGAGCTGCAGCAGCTCTCGCGTCTTTTTCTGATTTTTTTCCTCTCTCTCTCTCCCTTTTTCTCTTTTCTTCTTATAACGCCTCTCCTTCATTGCCGCACAACTACGTGCACTCACGTATTTAGCCTCTTCTCTCTCTCTCTCTCTCTCTCTCTCTCTCTCTCTCTCTCTCTCTCTCTCTCTCTCTCTCCTTTTTATTTCTTATTTCATTTTCGCCGCACTGCAGCGCATCACAAACAGTTTAAAAACGCACCGCCACCACAGTCCATACCCTCTGCCTATACTATACGGCTGCACATACGTAGAAGTTTCGACATACCGAATTTCTTTCGGGACTCGACGTTATCTTTATTTTTTCATTTCTATACGTTTTTTTTCTCCAACCCCATTTTACTCTTTTTTTCGAAATACCCACGTGTTACTCTATTGTCTTTATTTTCCCCATTTCACACCCCAAAAATACTCGAAGTACCTGACCTATGAACCGCACATGAAATGCTCGTGTTTTTTTTTTTTTCCCCCCACGGCGCGACGATGAATAATTATCGTTCGACGGGTGTTCAATTGGTTTGCATCAATTTTTCAATCGCTAAAACAATCTTCCTATCCGCAAACGCGTTTTTCTAGGATAATGATATTTATTATACTCGAGGTACAATAAATTAAACTTTTTTTTTTTCTCAATTTTTCTTCATTCCGAACGCTATGCATAGGTATAGCTGGACGCGGGGTAAATCCGATGAGTGTGTTTCGCCCATGTGTATTACTGTTGTGTGCTTCGTACCGTACACATAAATATCAGGGGAGTTAACTTGAGTCACGCTTGGTTCTTAACACATTTATATTTACGCGATAAATAATATTGCGGCACCCCGTTACACGTGCGTTACACCTATGTCCGCCGCGTGTTAAAATAAAAATGGGAAGAAAAACTGGGGGGAAAAAAAAATGAATACAACAAAATGAACGAGGAGGGAAAGATAAAGAAAAGCTCTGTAATATTAACTGGTGTTTATTCCGATCGAACCATGTCCGGTAACATAAGCCAAGCGCTCTGATATGTATATTTATTGTATAGGCACATACTCGTTATCAGCTAATTTATCAAAAGCTGCTACATAGGTATACATATATATATATATATATATATATATATATATATATATATATATATAAAATACACGGTGGGTACGTGTATCGTTTGAACTCTGATACGCTAAAATGGTGTGGACTATTGTAAATATACGAGTCACACGTCGTGTGGTATGCCGAAAAAAAATATACACCAACAACGCGTCGCGAATGAATTCGGAAAAACGAAAAAACGGAAAATAAGCGAAGAGGAAAAAGAAGGAAGTGTCATTGATGAAAAGTTTAAATAAAATCGCGATAGCAATAAACGACGGAACGTACGGTGTTGTTAACGTATCGTGAGAAGTCTATAGTCGAAAAGTTTTTTTTCATAAAAAAATTCGAACACCTTGTCTTCCTTTTTATCTTTTCCAATTTTTACATTATCTCGGTTACATAATGTTATTGGAAAAAAAGTGCGAACGTACGCGTAGCGAAATTGAGTCGTAACGAAGAATTATCGTAAATCAAAAATCTGGACTTTTCTTTTATTTGTTATTTATTTTATTATTTTTTTTTTATTTATTTATTTTTTTTTTTTCTTTCTCACGTGGAGATCGTAAAGTTTAGATAGGTATACACCGTGGCATACCGGTACACCGTGAGTATAATATACCTGTAAGCATGAATATTCAAAATAGATTGAAAATATTTTCCCACGCGTTATTTTAGATCGTGAAATCCTAATTTCTAAACGTATACATATATATTTATTACACACAAAACAGGTATATAAGTGCAGCGACGTATACTTAAATACGGTATTTTTTTATTTTTTTCAACAAACCTATTATATTCGTCATAACGACTTTTTTAATTATTTATTTATTTTGTCCCTACATTCTTTTGGGGCGGGTACATTTTGCACAGTCGATCGACGATACAGATTTTCAGTTCAGTTCAATATATCTATGATTTTATATAGAAAAAAGAGAAAGAACCCAACATCGAACGACATGGATTTCTCACCTGATCTGATCTCGTTTATATTCCTTTTTTTTTTTTTTTTTTTATAACTAACGCACGCGGTTTTGTGCAACGCTTTCCGAATTCCGTAAGAATTTTTCGTTCTCTTTCTCATCTTTTTGCTTCAACCCGAAAGTAAAGAAAGTAAAAAAAAATTGTCTACAACTTTATATTTTACATATTATGTACACCTGACTCGGTTCTCAGCGGGTAATCATATCTTCGACGTTGTATAATATTTATCCCCCCCCCCCTTCCTCCCCCTCGCCCCGCCGGGTGTCCCGTCTGTAGCGAATGTTCTCTAAATTCTTATAATTCCCTCGGTTATTTATAATTTTTTTTTTTTTTTTTTTTTTTTTTCAATTTTTAATATTTCTCTCATTTTTTCTTCTACCTCGTCGTCGTCGTCGTCGTTATAATCGGTTGTGTTCGTCGGCAATTCTTGCCCTCTGTCATTATTTCTACATTTAGAATTCCTCTACCTTTAAGACTCATCTCATATTATACCCCTGTGCACCCCGACGCGACCGCCTATATACCTGTGCAGGTATATGTGTCGTGTATACGAATGTTATGTGCTTCGAAAATATTCTCGAAACTTATGTACACACTTATATACATCGCAGAGTCCTCACTCCGGGGCAAGTAGTTATATATATGTATATGTATTATATACTACACGTGTAACGGGTATAAAGGCCAAGAAAGAAGCGTATAATGCGCGCGTAGAAAGATATGTACATGTGTGTATAAGAAATCAAAAAAAAGAATGAAGAATGAAGGGAAATTGTAGCTTTTTTTTTATTTTTTTTTTTATAACCGAACCTCGTGTATAATTTGGAGTAATTTGGCAATTGCTTGTAATTGATGGCGGGCGCCTGTCCTTATACCGTATACTTTTAACTCCGCCCGATCCTCGTTTTTGACTTTAACTATATTTTTCTCCTTCTTATTCCTCTGCTTCTATTTCTCAAATATTTTTTTTTTTTTTTTTTTTTTTTTGTTCTCAACTCATCTTCTATACACATAGGTATACCGTACACACGTGGATTCTTCTCTATTATTATATATATTCTTCCGACGACGTAAGTGGGAATCACAACGTCGAAATCATACTTACCTACTTTTTTAAAACGAATTCTAATCGCCGCTTGCTCGGCTATGCGATAATTGCTTATACGTATACGTATTGAAGAATATAATTCGTCGTTCGAAATACAAAAGAAAAAAAAAAAAACATCCGTGATTTAAATACCCACAAGTCGCACAAACAGATTTATTCGTCTATCCATTTGTTCGATTGATCAATCGATCGATCGATGATTCTTCTCATTATTCTTACTTACTTTCCCTCCCTCGGGAGTTCGTCTGCACATATATACAATCCCTTTATTCGACGAATATGAGTATCCGATCCCGCGCCATCTTCTTATATAAATGCCGCTCGGTGTTGTACTACTTCTGATACACATCGGTGTACGTATACATCTAACACGTGTATATATATATATTTTTGACGGTATAATACGGGAGGGTTATGGTCATAACTATCTACCTGATGCCCGCTAAGTCAAAGGGCCCTTATTCCCCTACCTTTCTCTCTTTTTCCCCTTTGTTTTTTTTCCTCTTCTTTTCGTTACTCAGCCCTCGGGTGCTTCCCAGAAAGAAATATTATACACATCCACCGTATTTGTATTGAGTGTATCTCGATCGCGCAGTACATATGTGCGTGTAGTAGGTACATAGAGACGGTCGCATATACCCTCACCGTCGGCCCTTCTTCACTGACCGTCAGAAGGGAACTTTTTGGCCCTCGGATTTTCTATTGTTCTTACTAATTGCCGTCCTCCTCCACGCCCTATCTCTCGAAAAACTTCTACGGGTCTTCTCTCTCCGTACCTATGGTAGGTATTTTTATCCTCGAGGTATGGGCTTGCACGCAGCTAGAAACCCGTATTTAATATTATAGGGGGGGGGGGGGGGGGGGGGGGGGGGGATAGTTACGGGTCTGAGCAAATACCGAAACGCTTTTTTTTTTCCTCCGTCTTCTTCTTCTTCTTAATTTTTTTTTTTTTTTTTCTCACGAAAAATTTAGAGGCTGCCCAAAGAAACCGAGAGGTGTACTACGGACTCATCTCGCTATTTTCACAGCCAGAAACGTCGCGCTCGCCATTGTTGTTATTATTATTATTATTATTATTCGGTCACAACTGGACAATTCCGCTACAAGTTCGATTGCCGTGTGAACGTGGAGGGGGGAAAAAAAAAAAGAAAAAATCAAAGAATTCGTTTCTCTTTTTATCTTTATCCCGATTTCCCTATCCGCGCGCCCGACTTTTCGAGCATGCCTAATCGTCGCTGAACAGCCAGCGGTGGTATAACGTAGCAAGTGTTGTGAAAGTTTCTTTTCAATGCATATAAGTTAATACGGATAAACATGGATGCGGTTTGTGTACACGGACACACGTACGTGTGTATAAATCTTCTAACTGTTTAAATATGGGAACTGAATGCACCGGGGGCAGCACATATTAAGCGGTTAGTATAGAGTACGAGATTTTAAGCCTCTTTGTAAACCGGTCAACAACCGCGAGCCCCGCTATATACATACACGCCGATGTATGTACACCAACGCGCGTGTGTGTGTGGCGTGTCCGTATAATCACATACTCGCATACCATAGAGTCAATAACATTTAACGAAGATACGCGACGGTGTGTGCGTGTGAATGCCATACACGAATGAAATGAAATAATATACATAAGTGTGCGGTAACGAAAGAAAAACTGTGAAGCGGGTGTCCGCCGCTGCTGCCTGTGCGCGATATAATTATTCCATTATATATTTTTCCTTATAATCGCACTACGCGTGTACGTCATATGAGAACAGATCAGAAGAAAGTCGTGTGTGTTTTTTTTTTTTTTCTCTCTTTGAAAAATGTTAAACATTCAATTGTTCGTTGCAAAGAAGATATCGAGCGTTTCTTCTTTCCGAATAATTGTCTTTCTTTTTTCCCCAGGGCATCGGAATCTCCGAAAAAAATCGATCGCCGTATACGCAGTGACTATGTTTTCCAAATGCGAAGGGATCGAGATATCTGGATGAATTCGCATGTTTCAGAGATCAAATAATGTACATGTATACGTAACATGGGGAAACGGTCGCCTCGAGTCGACGATTAGAAAATTGTTTCGTCTTTCCCCGGGTCTCTTGGAATTGAGACTGTCGTAAATTGAAGGGAAACAGAAACTAACGACGAACGGTTGTACGGCAGCGATATCGAAGAGAGAAAATAGAAATATCGAAAAAAGAAAGAAAGAAAGAAAGAAAGAAAAAAAATGCAAAGAGCAAATCATATGCAGCGTACTATTAATAGGCTGCGAATTGTTCAGGGTAATCACGTACCGAGGAAATACATATGTGCACTTTAATAGTTTTGCCTTAACTTACGTATAATTTATACGCTAGTATTGATATACGTATATACCCTATGTGTATATTCCTATATTCCATACCTTATATATATTCTGCAGTTCGAGTTCTCCTATAAGCTATTCATCGCGCAATGTGCAGTGATTTTTATCATCGTCATTATTATTATTATTATTATTATTATTATTATTATTATTATTATTATTTATCATCAATACTGCGTTTCATATAACGTACGGTGCGGCGAAGTTCGTATACATACACACTATGTTGCAACTATTCAGTGGAATAAATAAATAAAATTAGACAATGGAAATAAATAAAACCAGGGGAAAAAGAAGATGAAAAAAAAAAAAAATATGTATGACATATAAGTGCAACCGCTGCAGCACCGAGCTAGCTTGCAAGCTTGAACTTTTCATGGTGTATGTGTGTAGATATATATATGTGTGTAATACATGTATATATGCTGGTCAAATGGAACTCTGATTGTGAGAGCCCCTTGTATGCGTCGCGCGTGTCAGAAACAGAATACTGTACGCATTTCAATGTACAATTTGACTCGCCTGCTAACACGCCTGCATAAAACAATTCGCTTGATGGCGATCGATATGCATACCAATTATATTATAAACACCCTGTATACCTATGTATATATATATAAATTTTCCTTCTTTTTTTTTCTCTTTCGAAATAATATCAATCGAAGACGTAGGCTCTGTATAATACACATATGGGATAATATGCTTCGTAGTTAGCTTTTTTTTTTTTTTAATCGATGGGGAGATCAGTTTATAAAATTTTTGAAAACTGTTCAATGATCGTGCAGGGCACCGGTGATTTTAGTTGAAGAAAGTTTTAATTATTTATTCCGGTATTTTTATCGAGAAAATAAGTTTTTCTCGTTTCTTTTTTCTCCTCGTCTCTAATTTATTTTTCGTTTATTCTTGAACATACGTATACATATTCGTATAGGGAGAGAAAAATAATCGAATCAATAAATAAATTAGAAAAAGAAAGAAAAAGAAAAAAAACTGTTTCGACTATAAACGCGTGACAGTAGACCAGATATTTATTATACAACAAATTGTATAAATGATGTTACTTTAATATATGTGATTACCAACATACATGTGTAGATACGTGTGCAACACGAAACGTTCGTTTGAATAAGACTTGGATTCAATCTATTTTACATTTATTATCGTGTAGAATGTGTATACATGTGTACGTAAAATTCACGTGTACATATGCACGTATGTGTTCGAGGGGAATCCGGTTTTCGAACAAATTATAATATAATATTACGTATCGTTGTCGCGTACGGTATTTTATTTAATCCTAAGTTTTTTGATCTTTTTTCAGTCACGTACATACTTGTTTCGTTGAATTTGATTTTTGATAGCAAAATTAACGCGTCGAGGTCGTATGAATATATGTATATCGGCGTGTATACGGTAAAATTCAACCGATTATCATAATTTAAATATCATTATGCGGCATTATTTGTTTGTTTAATTTGTCAAATGGAATTGCGAATTGTAGATTTTTTCTTTCGATTTTCACTTTTTCTCGAACCGTATTCCATGTAAAATATTTATTACTCGTATCGTTATTAGATTCACGATGACATTAATGAATTTATGCGTACCCGTACCTATACACATATACAGTGTACAATATAATACAACAACTTTTGACAAAGGGTTGAGTGGAGAGAAATAAGAATGAGAGAAAGAAAAAGGTACGAAAGCGAGTAAAAAGAAGGGGGAATATTTGGATAGGTCCATTTGCGTTGTAGATGTGGTACGGCTATGCAGGGGGATAATCCTGCTGCCGTTGCTGCAGACCGCGGAGGTCGATGAAAAACAATAACGATGAATTAAGAAGGCTTGTCGGAAAATAATTAATATGCCTGGGACGCATAACGAATGGCCCCTTCGTGGTTGGAGAGCAGTGTTTGTTTTCGGTGTTCCCGCGTTTCACTCTCTCAGTTTAGAATGAAAAGAGCGCCCGGCTTCTCAGCTATACCTATAGAGCAAAAGCAAAAGCAAAAGCAAAAGCAGAAGCAGCATAGCAGGTTCGAAAGCCGAATCTCTTCTCTCTATACCCCGGGCGGCAGACCCTCTCCCCCTCCTTCGTTATATCCTTCTTTGTTTGGCTTGGGAAAATTATAATCTATTAGCTTCTTCTCTCTCAAACTCTTTAAAGGGGTCCGAAAAATCTTCCAACGATTATTCACAATGAGAGCGATAAAGAGAAAAAACCTAAGTCACGGCGACGCTCAAGTCGATCCTGGGGCGACCTCCCGCTGTTTCTTCTTTATACTTTTCTTTTTTACTTCCCTTCCCTTTCTCCCTCTTTCTCCTCCTCGTTTTGTTCTTATTTTTATCATTCTTCTTTTTATTAACGAAAAAATAAAGCAAAGAAATAATACTAACAGAGCGCGCACACTTTTACAGCCCGCCTTCGTTCTTCTTCTTATTTTTCCTCTTCAAGATCACCACGAGTAACAAGCGCTCCGTGATATGTGCTGGTGCAGCAGCAGCAGCAGCAGCAGCAGGAGTATAGTTCGTTATTCTTCTCGATTCCGTAAGAGTTCCGAAGAACAAGAAGAAGAGAAAGAAGAAGAGGTAGAAGAACGAACGAAGCCGGCCGCTATTGCCACGCTGCAGCATCGTATAGCTTCTTCTTCTGACTTCTTCTTCTTCTTCGGCGGCAGCGGCAGCGGCTTCATCACCAGCCTACGGCAGAGCCGCATGCCTCCTCCTCTCCATATATTCTCTCCACTTTAATCTTTCTTTTGTGACTCGGCTGTTTTAACGGGGGTTTCTTTTTTTTTTTCGTCTTCACTTTTTAGTTTATCCTATCGCGGGGTGCCCCCCCCCCCGTTTTATTTGCCCTAGAGGAGGGCCCGCGGCGAGCGCTTTTCGAGAGCAACGGCAGACGAGAGGGAGAAGAAAGAGAGGAGAGAAATTGAAGTATTATACCGATTGGGATAAAGAGGAGATTGGAGAGAAACGAATGTCTTATTAACGCTAGAGAGGAACTTTGAAGGAAAAGAAGACGGAAGATTGATATTATAATAACAAATACGACGTTAGTTAGTCGGACCGCTCGGTATTCTACTTTTAATGGTTTATTTCATATCGAGCTCATTAATACGCCAGAGGGATTTTTATCTCCCTCTCTCGCTCATTCCCCATCTTTTTATTCTCATTCTCCCCCCATCGCATGTATGTACCTCTTAAACCTCTTTCCTTTCTTTTATTCATCATTATCATTATTTGCTTTATTTTATTTAAAACTTTCTTTTTGTCTTTGGTACATTTAACACACTTTATTGGAACGAGGTACGTACCTACCACTGCAATCTACTACCACCTATACCATACCATATGTGCAGACCAAATCTACAACGTGAAATCTCCGTGTAACTTGCGGTATATTTTTTTTTTTTTCATGCTTATTACACCTTCATGTATAAGAAAATTAAACACAGCGCGTATGTGTACAATATTTTTCCATCAAAGAGAAACACATAACGCCGTATATTACAGGGCATGGTTTATCTTTTACGACTTCCAGTTCGCCGCTGATTACCAGAGACATTCCATTGCAACAACATAGCGCAGGAATTATTACAATAATTATTATTATTTTATGCATCGTCTCTCATTTTTCGCCCATGGTAAACTCGATGTAATATACTGAGCGTTAAATTTGTATTTCAGATTAATCCGAAGTAGATTACCTGTATCCAGTCCTTGGAATATCCTCTTTTTTGTCGTTCCTTTATTTCATGGACTCTGTACACTTTGATTAACCGAAGTTATTATCCTTTCGATTTCCAGTGTCTACCGGTTCCGAGGTACACGAAGTTCGGTGCTTTTGTAATCAACCGGAATGCGTGACGCAAGGATATCTCTGCAGAGGCAGAGGATGCTTCACGGAGCTTCCTCTAAATCTCAATCCTTCTCTGATAAGGCCGGAACGGAGTCCTTGGCACGGTTGTTTGGGGGATGATTTCAAGGATCGTCAATGTCCTCCCGAATTTTTATGCTGCGAACAGGACCTGTGTAACCACGTTGACGATCCTGCCGTCCGCAGCAAATTGAATCGAACCCTGCAAGGTACGAAACAGAGTTTCTGTTCCACATTGAATTTCCGATGCCAATTGTTCGAATGTTCATTTCGTTTACCTTGGTTTTCTCTCATTTTTTCCCCTTCTCGTTTTATCCAGATTTGTCGGGAGACCAACGTCCGTTTTTAGGTCCGATTCAGACGAGTAGTAATCACGGAAACCTCCAGACTACGGAAGGATGGTTCAGAACGGCGACGATAGCTGTACCGATATGCGGACTCGTCGCACTTTTGGTACTCGCAGGACTAGCCGTTCGACTTTTAAAACCTATGCCAACGCAAAATGATAAGCTTGGCCCGCACTCCGGAGCTCCGGACAACGCACCACCACTGCTTGGTCCCCCAAAAGTACCACTTGAATCATTTAATTATATTACCATAAACATACCCATCAAATAACTAACAACCAGTCAAACAAATAGGCTTTTATAATTACCCGATATCCTTCGCGCGCTGATATTGCGTGCAGAGATATTTTATACGTTGTCAAACTATCGACAACCCTGTTGTGAATTGTGATTTCAAAGACTTCTTATAAAGGTTGGCCTTATTATGATAGTATAGTAAGTTGTATAGGACCTTTAAGAAAGCTAGCGAGCCCACGAGGCTTCTCTTGGCTGTGAATTTTACGAAGAAAGTAATGATAATAATTATAATAATAATAATTAGAATGACGTTGTCAATCTCCGCGTTGTACTGTATAATAATGCATTTTTTTTTTTTTACACACGACGGGGTATAATCCTTTCTCGATGATTATTTTTTCTTTCGAATATTCGATTAGCGAATAACGAAGAAGAGTAGAAAGAAGAAAAAACAAAAGAAAAAAGAAATTAGCTTCGTTTCTTAATTATTTGGACACGTGTAATGTAAATAATATAATAGTATATTTAATTAAATTAAAGGTTTTGTAACATAAATTACCTAATTGCATATTATATTATAATGAAAGTAATGTAAAATTAGTGCTGTGCAAAATTGTATAATGATATACCTACATATATATTCCCTGGAATATTATATTTTTAATAGATTTATTATTATTATTATTATCATTATTATTACCAGCAGTAACGACGTTAGCAAATAACGCTATACGTTTTTTGATTCGAATAGTTGTAAAAAATATTAATAATAATTAATTAATTAATTAATTAATTTATAATGATAACTGTTCACGATAACATAGAAAATAATAATGACTACTAGGGAAACGAAAATTATCCTCTCAAAGAAAGATTTAAAAAAAAAGAACAAAAAACTGATAATGATAATTTAAACGGCACTAATAAAATCAGTGTTTTGTAACATCACAATAATTATGTAACGTACGATAGGCATAAACGTCATATAAATATATAATTAATACGTACATACCTAATATGCTTCCTTGAAATGAATGCAAATTAATAAGTGAAAAATTAATGGAGGCAATGTTTTGATGACAATAATTATTATGATGATAATAATGGTTAAACATCACAGAGAAGAGTGGAAGAAAAAAAGTACTAATCTTCCTCTTGGGTTGATTGAAATTTTGAAATTGAAGGAAAAAAGAAATGAAAAGTGTGCAGTGTCAAAATTTGATAGAAAGCGAAAGATAGAAGGGAGTAATATTTTGCTAAATCCGATTTTCATAGATCTGTAATTGTGAATGAGTAGTTGCTGCAATTTGATTCCGAAATCAAAATCCTCCGATCCTCGAATTAATTAAGATTATTTTACGGAGCCAATGATCGATTCGGCTCTAAACTATATTCCGAATAAATATTATATTGTGATAATATCATCTAATTATTATTAGATAAAATAAAAATAATCAACGCGTTTCGCGACTTCTTACAAAACTAAGAGTATAAATAAATGCCTACTTGCGAAGGGTGACTACATTAACAATAATATTTAAATAAAATAAGTGATAGTAATATTTTTGATTCTTGTCATGGTTTTTTTTTTACTTCAATTTATTTTCTCCATCAATGCTAATTACATGAACCATTTTGCCGCCCATTATACAGAAAGGGTGAGTCATTATTTGATAAAATATGCATCCCATTAGTCGTAATTAAATGTTTATTATTCTTCCAGCGCTTTTTTTTCAATCCACAGGTATAATCAAAGTAACATACTAGTTTCAATACGATTAAATTCCCATCACAGATAAACATTATTTGGCGGGACTCTCAATGTTAAAGTTTTCCATAAATTGTCACAACTGTATATAGTTTTTTTTTTGTTTTTTTTTTCATTTTTTTTGTTTTGTTTCGTTTCATATAGCAAGCTAACAACGAGCTATAGAGAATCAAGGACTGAACAATCCTCATCGTCAATTTGGATTATTTTCTGTTCCACTTTTGTCTCAGGGAAATATTTTGACTTACAAAAATACTGTCCGGGGATTTTTCATTTCTTTATTCTTTTTTTATTTGTATTTTCACTCTGAGAAATAAGCTCGCTCTGAGTTTAGTCAAGATCATGAATTTAGAACTTTACACGCTCATTCCAACCTATGTACATAGATGTAATGTGGAAACTGCTTTAGTTTTGTTCTCTAGATCAGTCGTGGTGTGTGTAGTTGGCCGTCACATCCTGCATGACGGTTATTGTTAACGTCGGTTCGAATATCAAACATAGGATAGTATCTCACCAAATGATTCGACGTAAGCCTCGTGGAGCTTGTTCACAAAATCTGGATCAGTTCTTAGGAGGTAATTGAACGCCTGCAGCAGCTGATTCCTTGTCAGTGGCTCGACTGGTCTGGTCAATGGATCTGGTGGACTTGGTGCAGCAAACATAACTGGCGGTATTAATGCTGGACCGGTTGTAGCTGTAGAACACACTGGTTCATCTGAAACCTGAAACAAATACAAATTATTGAGGTACCTCTAAACGATTTAATCTTCGTGATAAATTTCATTTAAATGCTTAGAGAGAAAGATATTTATATAAACTTACCGCTGGGCCAGTAGCTTGTGCAAACAGAGATGCAAGGGGGTTAGCAGTGGAGTTAGTTCCGGATTGATGGTGATTATTTAATGTGGTACTTGTTGGAGATTGTATCCTGAGAAATCCGGAAGCAGTACTTGAATCATTTGAATTAGCATCTGTGGAAGTCTGGAGATCTTGGGACACTGAAGCTGAGGCGGAGGTTACCGCAGATTCCATTTGAGTAGTAAGTACACGATTTCGCTTTTTAGATCTGATAGATGAACTTCCTGATACGTTATTTGTAACGACAGTTGTAGGCGGTTGTGGTTGAGAATGAGACGGAGGTCCTGGTTGAGGAGTAGTCGAACGCTGCTGCTTTTCAATGTGCTCCAGAGTATGTGCAGCAGGATGAGACATCAGTCGAGCAAGTAAAGGTTTTGCCTCAGGTACTACAGGACCCGATGGGCACGAATTCCTGGTTGGAGGTTGGTCAGCAAAATGTCCAGGGTTTACCTGAATAATCATATTATGAATAAATCGATGGGTAATTTCGCTATCTTGGTTACATCAATAGATACGGCTAGTCTTTGGTTAGGAGAAGAACCTGATCTTGTCATTATTATTACCTTGGCTTTGGCAAAAAAGTCCATTACACTTTGTGAGGTCACGTCGGGACCAAGTGGCGCGGATAATGGACCTGCCATGTTTTCTAGCAGGGAGTTATTTCCGGGAGACTTGACGCCACCTCTGTTAGTGTTAAAATCTTCCTGAGCCTTGCTCAGCATGCTAAATATGTCGACACTGTTAGCATTTGATCCTGAATTCTGTTTGCTTTTAGACAATGTTTTGCTGGATGATTTTCTGCTCTGTTCAGACTCTTTGACAAGTTTATTCAACATCGACGCGATACGAATGCACTCTTCCTTATCATAAAACCAGATACCGAAGATGTTGCACCTTGAATTTCTATAAAGGAGGAACGGTTCTTGCAGTTGGAGATCCAAACCTTGAGTAACTGGTTCAACCAAGTTATTCGTGTTCAATCTAGAAGAAAAGAAATCACAATTGGAATAGCTGTTTCAAACGGGATTAAACCTTTGGGTGAAAACAGCGGTAAGTGTATTTCAAAAGGCATATCTTATTTTCCTGATGTCAACAGGTTGCGACACAAACCGTCGGTTCGACTGAAGGAGATGGAATTTTTTGAGAACATAACTTAAAAGTGGTATCAAGGGAGTCGAAGTTTGTTTGTGAAGTGAAATCTCATCCAAGTGAGTTTTATGAGGTGAGATACAAAGGAGATTTTCTCTCATTTTTTCACAATTTGGCGGTATTTTTGGCAATATAGTTGCACGTCAAATAATAATTCTGAATAACCACTGAATCTAAATATTACCGGTTCATGATTAGCACACTGTTGTAGGGTTCCCCATTGCGGGAATAAACGAACAAAGCACCCTCGACGTCCGTTTTTTCCCACTCGTTATTCTCCGCGTTGAATGTGTACAAGGCTACATGGGTTGCTGTCTCAAGAATATCCTTTACGTAGGGGTCGACGCGCTTCAAGGCGGCCACGTTCATTTTTAACTCTGTTAAATCCGCCATTACGTCGGTTAACGAGCCTTCAAAGTTCAGCGAAACACTCAAGAGTATCTTATCACAGAAATATCAACCATAAGTAACGAACTTTTGGCTAAAGTTACAATATTTTGAAATGACGCAAGCAGCTGCTCTTCGCTCAGACGCCATACTGATTTCAACTTATTTTACCCCCGAAATCAGACTCGCTTGGAAAACAGAGCTAAAGCTGCCTGATTTTAGTAACTGAAGCCGACGTTGAATCCGCCACGTTACTCATGTTTTATTCGTCACATCACAACAAAGCGAGGATCGCTACACTACCGATCTTCTTCTACCAGCTTCTACCGATTTAAACCCCTTTTGAAAAATCGTCTTCAACGCTACCGTAAAGCATGACCGCAAATGCCAACAATTTGGTGGAGGCCATGACAAATACACATTTAGTACCCCGAAATTCAAGGCTCGAAATTTGCATTTATATTCACTCTCAAACCAATTCAGAAATAATTCGTTATATGCAGAATTCGTGAACACTAGCTGCCTCACGAAGTGACTTCTGACTTGACTGGTAAAATGTGCTCTAGGTATGTCAAATATCCACGTTCGATTCCTGGCTTTTATTTTTTTCATCAGTTAATAGTCCTAAAATCTGCCTTCGTCGGTTGTATGGTTTCATTTACGACAAAGCATGAAAATTACTGAATTTCACATGAAAAGATAAACTCTGCCTCACGATGAATAAAAATAAATGATAAGATTATCATATAAATTCATCAGCATTTCTGCTTGAGTTGTCACTGTGAAACTGTACAAATTTCTTCATAAGCAAGCTGGGAATGTGCTTTCAATTTGGAACATTAATTAGATTACTTCTTTTATTATTATCTTTTTTTATTTTGAAGATGTATGGAAAAGTGAAATTCCTCCTGACAGACGAAACCGCGCAGTCGTCGTGCGCAGGATTAAATTGGGTCGATGTGCGAAAGATGGCGGCCGTTGCGTGGTGTGTGCGATAAGATTGCGGTTTGTAAATCCGAATAACGTGTCGAATTAATTGTTAATAATATAATTGAAATTTGAAAATGTGATTCCTAAAATAGCACGTAAATCGACTCAGTAAATTATAACGATGAATGTTTCATGAAAATAAAATTATAGTTTGTTTACGAGGAGCTTGTGTAACACGACGAGAATTGAAAATCGTGTGGAAAAGTCAAACCAGAGTACCGAGTGTGTAATTTTCAGTTTAGTTTATACTAAAGACATGCTGAAGCAATTGCAAATGGGGATGAGAGCGTTCCTTCTCATGGCTTCCCGGGTTTGGACCTGTGTCTGCTTTCTGCTAAAGAAGCAGGTTAGAGCCGTAAGTAGGTGCAGCGCACCTGAACACGACTGCGCCAGCGCCGCACATACAACCTTATCATTCTCAACATGAAACAGAAATAATTTTACAGGGATTTCATTATTTTTTTTTCAAATTTCACTATACAGCTACACTTGCTAAAAGACCTTGTGACATCATGTCACAACGCAACATTCAAGTTATTTCACACGAGATCAACGAATTGTTGATTAGGTTGTTTTTTTTTTTGCTTTTGTAGATTCGTTTCACAATGTTAAATTTACACAGCATATAGAGTTAAATAATTTGTGTTACTCGATGATGAACTTTAGAAATGAACTTATCAGTCAATACAACAGTGCACAAAGTTGATCTGTGTTAATTTTATCTTATAAAATATCCTAATCCGATAATATTGTATTTGATGACATACGGTAGCTGAACTTAGAACATTTTGTAATTTGGTTTATCCAATTTCACATATCGCCTGATGCACCGGCAATTTTTACTCTTGATTTCTTTTGAAAAGATAAGGTTGTAAGGGTGTCAATTATATTGGATTGTAAACTTCCATTTTTAAAAAAAAAAATTGTTTTACAGGTCTCGCAGATGCAACCAGTTAAATACGAAATATTTCCATTGTCTCCTTTATCTAGGCACCGACTCAGTAAGTGATGTAATTATTAAAAACCTACTGTATATCTTCCAAATCGATACCATGCATTTTTGATAAATAAAAACTCATACTTTCTAACCATTTGCAGGTATAGTTAAAAGAAAGGTTCTAGTTTTGGACTTGGACGAGACACTGATTCACTCGCACCACGATGGGGTCGCAAGACCCACTGTAAGACCGGGTACACCACCTGACTTTGTGCTCAAAGTAACGATAGATCGCCATCCAGTCAGATTTTTTGTCCACAAAAGGCCACATGTCGATTTTTTCTTGGACATTGTTAGCCAGTGGTAAGTTATTGAGACATAATTGTTTCTGAGATATTATGTAAAATAAGTATTCTGAAATCATATCATTTTTCAGGTATGAGCTTGTAGTGTTTACAGCTTCAATGGAGATTTATGGTGCAGCAGTGGCTGATAAATTAGATAACAACAGAGGGATTTTGAGACGAAGATATTACAGACAACATTGCACGCCAGAAATGGGCTCGTACACAAAAGATTTGGCAGCTATTTGCTCAGACTTAGCATCTGTCTTTATTTTAGACAATAGTCCTGGAGCCTACAGAGCTTATCCACGTAAGTAACGAGCCCCTGGAATTTTTCAAATAATTTTCTGATGAAATTCTACTACTGTGAGTAAAAATTTGTTGTGTTTACCTCGAACACGGAGTCTATAAGGTTGTTGAATCCAAGTTCGAGGCACACGCAACTTCTTAACCAATCCCTTGGATTTTTATATTGCAGATAACGCAATACCGATAAAATCTTGGTTTAGCGACGCGGGTGATACTGCGTTGCTCAGCTTACTTCCAGTCTTGGATGCCCTCCGGTTTACGCAGGACGTACGCTCTGTACTCTCTAGAAATTTACATTTACATCATACATGGTAGCATAACTCAGCCAATCGATCCCATAGAATAGATTAGAATTCAAACCGCTAACAGTCTAGTGTGTCTAGCGTAGAATTATTATTAATAATTAATAATAAGAACGTTCAAACGCTATCCATGAAATAAGACGACGAGTCTTGCCTCCTACTCCTCTTCTTTCTGTACTTAGCCGATAATAGGAAGTGCACGCAGCAGGGACTGTCAGCCGTTACCTACATCAGCACAATACATTCTAAGAATATTTTTTCTGCTTTTATTCACCTTATTTACCTTCTGACCATTGACTTACGGGAACCAGCAATCAAGTTCTGCATACAGATAGATCGCAGTTTTTTTCGGACTTCTATCAATCCTATTGTTATAATTTTTTTCTATTCCTATAAACCTTCCCTTGAATTTCACACGGAAAAACTGATATTTTTAGTTATATTTTATAATAGTAGACGTATGTGGTATACTATGGTGATCTGAGTGATTGGAAAAACAACGGTACCATAGAAATGAACTCTGAACCACCGTAGTATAATAATTAGAAACCCTGTACTATGAAGATCTAGCTGTAAGCTCACTGTATCAGTGAGGCAGCTGTATCCCGATTATACCTAAAGTGATTATGAATAATCCAACAAAGAGTAATAATAAAAAAAAATTAAGCAAACAAATTTCTATTTGTTAAAATTTTGTTGTACTCAGTCAGAAAGCTCCACCAAGTGATAGCACTGGCAAACGACCCGAAGAACCAATCGTGTAATTTACAATCAATGAGAAAAAAATATTTCATGGTATAGAAAGAAATCGATGCACATAGCTGTGTATTTTATTCGCGTATCTATTAATAATCTAAACATAGTCATATTGCATGGTTTGTACATATTAAAGCGCAAGGTGTGCATGTAAAGAGTGATTGTGCATCTGATTGCATATGAATGCAGCGTTTGATTGTGTTATAAGTGAAGTAATATTATAAAATAATTATACTTGAGCTATGAATATACATATATACACACAAATGTATATACATATATATGATGGTACGTATAGATATATAATTATTATTACATTTAATTATATATTATTTAGTAATAAATTCTTGATGATAGCAAAAAAAATAACTGGGTATATAAAAAGACATAACACAATCGTGTGCGCCGGATTTGAGTGTCAGCTGTTTGTTCTTGAATAAACAACAATTATTCGATAGTAATATCTGTTTTTATTCGCTAAATTCGGTAATTCATCGTAATTAATTTCATGACACACTGACGGTAATGAGTTTTTGTAAAAAAAGCCCCTTCATATTTTATGTACAAAATAAAAATTGTTCAATCATCTATAAAATTAATCTTAAAAAATCTTACAAGGCTGAGGAATGATCAATTTCAATTAATGCGAAAACTTTCACCTACTGAATATTGTACTCATCAGTCTGCACTCGTCATTTAAAAAAAAAAAACAAAGAAATGTATTGATCATTTCGCACTCTAAGAGTTTTCAATATTGATTATGATGTATATTTATAAAGACTATGTTTCATATAAATTGTACACACAACGACGCATCACTGGCACTGATAATTCTAGCAATGAAATATAAACGGAAGTTTGGTTGATGCTGAATCAATTCTTTGGCGGATCTTCTCTTATCATTTCCAAGGAGCTATCTGAATTATTTGTGCTGCTGCCACTCCCCGCGTCATCTAAATCTTCTCTTTCACTCGTCTTCTCTTGATTGACAGTCGATGTCGCTAGCTGCCAAGTAGGAATGGATGCCGGTACGCTTGGAAATTGTTTTCTGTTAAAAAGGAAAGTATAACAATCCACATCGATTTTACAATATTACAATTATCTAATCATTGCGATTTTTTACCTTGATAACAGCAGCCCCTTCAGACTGGCTAAGTCATGCTTCAAGTCCTGCACAAGCTGTGGTACGCTAGGATCTATACCATGCTTGTCTGCTAGCTTACTGACGTCCTGCTCTACTTTGGAAATTGTTTCTTTCACTTCGCTCAACGAACCCTTAATCGTTCTGTCTAATTCTGTTACCGATTCTTCCAAGGTTTTGCGCTTCTTACGGCCGAAAAGGTATGGCTCTATAAATTTCTGAAAAAGTAATGTTAATTTTAATACAATGACTGCTTATGAAACAAGAATTCATTAAATAAAATCATACCTTGTAGAACCAGTATATACAATAAGTTGCTGCACCAAAAAGAACAGCAGTGTTCAAAATTTCTTTTACTCGTCCAAACAATGTTGGCTGATATGGTTGTAATTGATAATATGGATAGTTTTGGCCATGGTGAATAGGAACCGCTGTAAATTCGTTTTGTCTAGAGGAAAATGGGAGCTCCACCTCAGTTTTGGTAGCACCCGCTAACTCGCAAGCATGCAAGACTTCACTTTCGGTAAGGCCTTTTCTCCTAAGAAACTCTTGTTTTTGTTTCAAAGGACCTGAAAGTACTTTCGGGTTCTGTAAAAACTTGACAGCAGTCCTGACCTGTAATTAGAGATGCAAATTGAGATTAGATGACAGTAAAAAGAAAGCCATTCGTTTCGCTAATCCACTTCACATTCCGGGGACGATGACTTGTCAGGCCCCCTTAGGATTGAAATAAATTAATTCACAACGGTATTTGCCTCTCCCATTCTAACCTACTTGAAAGAAATTTAGAAAAATATACTCACTAGGTCCTCCCTCATCGAATTGTTATTATTGCTCTCCTGATTAGCCATCGTGACGATTAATATTTACGAATGATTACAGGTATCCGTAACTTCATACTTATGCAACAAATCTACCTTGTTAATGAATTCTGTACTTTTTTTTTCTGTAATGAATACAACAAAATCCTCCACAATGTTCTATCTAGGCTATCACCTATAGGTGCTCATAGGCTACGCGAGTGCGCAAAATCACCTTTCTATCGGAAGTTGGATTCTGGCGTTTTTGTAAAAACTATCAACAACCATCAACCATATGACATTCCCCAAGAAAAAAGTATCAACAATCGACTTGATAGAAAACTGACACTCTGCCACTGAATCGTGAAAAATACTGGATTAGAATGAAAAAGAAATTGATCAAATTTGGAGCGAGGAACTCTCGTTATAAAAGCTTCTTATCGTTTCTTCGCGTTATTTTCGTGAGAGATAATGAACAGAATAATTTGTTGTTTACAGAATAATTGCATATCATCCTGTGACGAATTATTTCTGCATTGATCGCTTGCGTTCAATTTCAAAATCAAAATGAACACATCAAAAGATGATAACGTAATCAGGTTTCCGAACAATACAACTTGACTTGTTGAACCAATGTATCAAACCAAACACTATTTGTAGTAATCAGAAGAACAAGTAAAAATTGCAATGCAATTTATGAAGTCAAAAAATTGACAATAAAACGAACTCTTTCTATTCATAGCTTGAAGAAAACTAAATCGTTTA
This sequence comes from Athalia rosae, assembly GCF_917208135.1. Lineage (NCBI taxonomy): Eukaryota > Metazoa > Arthropoda > Insecta > Hymenoptera > Athaliidae > Athalia > Athalia rosae. Next base: position 4,364,565 of record NC_064033.1, read on the forward strand.
CACATCGTCGGTACAGTACATTCTGACAACCGTAGTAACGAAAAGTGGGTGTCGCATTTTGCAGTCACTGAGCGCCCGCTGAACGGTCGGTACTATTCCGTGGTCTTCTTCGTCCACCTGAATGCGTAAGTTGAATGAAATATTACATAAATCAATCTTTCCATATCATAATTAGAGTCCCTCAATTTATCACGGTCCTATCAGCTCATCTCGTCTCCAGAACTCAATCTTAGCTGAAATAAGCCTCTATCCACTTGTCAATCGATAATACTAACAGTCCGGAGAACATCAGTCAGAGGCGGATATTAGATATGTCATATGACATTTGGAATCATTAAAATTATACGAGGGCGTTTATTGAACTGTCGGTGCATATCACCCTATCTCCCATTAGAATATTCGAAAGTGGGGGAGGTAATCGTTTTGAAAAAAAAAATCCTACGATTATCCTCTTAAGTTGGATTGAATATTTGGAGAAGAAAAAAAATTTTACACGCGCTCCAACAATTCATTGATCCGTTCCTATTTTCGTTTGACAACCAATGCATGGGGGTATCAACAGTTATAGAGTACCAAGTGTTGACAACAACCAATAATTTCATTCAAACGTATCAGATAATGTACCATGATTAGAAGTTAACAGGTATGATATTCGATTTATATTTTCAGACACTTCGCTAAATTGAAATAGTCAATTTTTCTTTCCTATATTTTGTCTTTATTTGAACTACTGTGTGATGATTTGGGAAGTTCAGTAGGTAACTCAATAGCAGAATTTTCACCCTCTGCGTTCTTGTGGTTTCAAACAAAATATATATCTTCTTTTATCAGTCGCTTACCTCATGCTTGCGAACGTTTGGGATTTTCTTGGTTTTTTTTACAAATGATGTGAACCAGTTTTTGAGAATCCTTATGTAACTGGCTAAATTATCCTTCATTACTAATACTGGTAATTTGTTTTTGCAATAGGTTCGTAACCTGAAAGATATTTAACAGCCTCCGTCAAGATGATCGGGGGACTGTTTGTCTATAACCACAAAGGGGAGGTGCTGATTTCCCGAGTTTACCGCGATGATATTGGCAGAAATGCCGTTGACGCGTTCAGGGTGAATGTGATTCACGCGCGTCAGCAAGTCAGATCTCCCGTCACCAACATTGCTAGGACTTCGTTCTTCCACATAAAACGAGCCAACATCTGGTTGGCTGCTGTTACGAAGCAGAATGTTAACGCCGCTATGGTATTTGAATTTTTATTGAAGATCATTGAGGTAATGCAATCTTATTTTGGCAAGATTTCCGAGGAAAACATCAAGAACAACTTTGTTCTCATCTATGAATTGCTCGATGGTGAATACCAATCTTTGACTTTGTAACATCTACTACTCGATTAAACTCATTGATCTCTAATCATCTAAATTCTTGTAGAAATTTTGGACTTTGGATATCCACAAAACTGCGATACGGGTGTATTGAAGACGTTTATCACTCAGCAGGGAGTTAAGTCAGCTACAAAAGAGGAACAGGCACAGATTACATCTCAGGTGACAGGTCAAATAGGGTGGCGTAGAGAGGGAATTAAATACAGGCGCAACGAATTATTCCTTGACGTTCTTGAATATGTCAATTTATTGATGAGCCCTCAGGGCCAAGTGCTCAGCGCCCACGTAGCCGGCAAGGTAACATCTTACCTTCTTATCTAAGATATTGTGTTAAATATTGCTGAGCTATTGGTCAACTCTAATGATAATAATTTTCGTAAATCTTTAACTCCTCACAGGTGGTAATGAAATCCTATCTATCAGGGATGCCTGAATGTAAATTTGGCATCAATGACAAGATAGTGATGGATGCAAAGGGTGTTAAGGGAGGTGGTGGTAGCTTAGGTAGTGCAGGCGACGATCCTGGGGCTAGATCTGGAAAGCCTGTTGTAGTTATCGATGATTGCCAATTTCATCAATGTGTGAAGCTCTCAAAGTTTGAGACGGAACATTCCATCAGTTTTATCCCACCAGATGGTGAATTCGAACTAATGAGGTAGGAATAAAAAATGTCAAGCTTACTTTGGAAGTTACTAATTATGTCAATTACTTTTTTATACAACCAGATATCGAACTACCAAGGATATATCATTGCCATTCCGTGTAATACCTTTAGTCCGTGAGGTGGGACGTACTAAGATGGAAGTCAAGGCAGTTCTTAAATCCAATTTCAAACCCTCGTTGCTGGGACAAAAGATTGAGGTCCGCGTCCCAACGCCATTGAATACTGCTGGCGTGCAGTTGATCTGTTTAAAAGGAAAGGCTAAGTATAAGGCATCTGAGAACGCGATTGTATGGAAGATAAAGCGAATGGCCGGGATGAAGGAGACACAGTTATCCGCTGAGATTGATTTATTGGAAACTGATACAAAGAAAAAATGGACCCGACCACCTATTTCCATGAACTTTGAGGTTCCATTCGCTCCATCTGGATTCAAAGTTCGTTACTTGAAAGTATTTGAATCAAAACTGAATTACTCCGATCACGATGTCATTAAGTGGGTCAGATACATTGGACGAAGTGGTCTGTATGAAACACGATGCTAATCATCTAATTGTCAAAGATAAAATGGTATAAAAAAAAAAAAAGAAAAAGTAATCTCATTCTCGGACGTATAAATACGAATAATACAAATATACTAAGAATATAGCTGCGTTTTGCACCTGGGACTTACGGTATAAAAACAGACTCAAAACTTGTTGATATTTAGTCGTGTGAATCATTAGTCCCTTGTGAGTTTGAAAGAAAAAAAAAAACAAATTCAATTCGGCTATGTAATTGAGGTGTTACTAACCTTAAGCAACTGCGCAGTCTCTCGAGATATTCTCTAAGAATCAGCACAAAAATAACATTCCATCTTGAACGGCATTTGAGATCATCAGCGTGGCTGTTCTCATAAGAAAAATGCAACAATACTTTCCATACAATTGCTCGTTTTAATCAACTGTCATTGTTTTATGACGATTAAAATGATGCTAGCTACAATGATTGTGAAATATACTAATGAAAAATAAAACAACATTAAAATAAAAGATTTCTCTGGAGATGTGCCCGGCTGGTCCATGGTCACTTTAAAAGCGTGTCTGAAATGTAGCTTCTGTCTCTCTATGTTATATCCATGTTATATGTATCGAAAAAATGCATGATTAAACTTTAGTGCAGTGTATAAATTGGTTTTCAGTTATACACAAGATTATAAGAGAAATAAAGCAAAACATCCATTACTTAAATACCATTTTATTTGAAAAAACTTGATTACACGAAGCGTCGACAGATTGAAAAAAAATTAGTTTCGACCGTACGTTGGATAACAGCAGTCTGTGTTGGTAATCCATAGTTGACAATACTCGGACGAATTATTATATTGGTCTTGTCACGTCGTCAGACTAATTTTACCAACGCATACGTGTGCACAATTCCTATATCTCACAGTGTCCGCGCTTTTTAATTGCGTAATTATTATTTTCAATTAATATAATTTAACAATAATTCGTTTGCAATATAAATTAATAACGTACTTCTGACGAGTGATTACACTGTGCGCATAATTTCTTTGTTTTCTAAGCAGTCAAACCGAGAGTGTTTCGCGACGGAATATCCAGATGTCCCTAAAATTATTACACCAAATTACCACACAGTGAGACTGACTAAAGAACTTCGTAAGTCTACAGACTGATTTTAATATCCATATCAAGGTAAGCCACATAATTAACAAAATTATCGAACGCAATAAAGTACACTCGCACACTATCTAACGTATCGTGAAATTGGGTATTGGCTCGGAAAATTTCTAAAAATTTATACACACCGAGTAGACTGCTTGTTAAAACTAGACATTTGAGATCCATTTACTTCGGGTGTGATATGGTTGCGATTTTTTTTCATCTTATCTAGACGCCAAAACCCAGTTAACTATTTCAAGACGATGCGCGAACGCCATGTAATTAGCAAAAATCTTAAGTTACTTGCACGATAGAAATTCTCATCCAGGGATTAAACCGAGTCCGCTATATTACAAGTATCGAAGCTTGATGAAGTCCCTAACTAGAATTAATGCGAATACATTGATTTACGGTATTAGTCAAGCATCCGCTTGAGCTACTTCGTTAATGAGTTGTAGCGAAACATATTACAATTCAAATTTAAGATGTTATCGATTATTACGGCTGATAAAACAAGGTAGTCTAAACGAGTTATTACAATTAGTGACTACTTTACCTATTATGATGGTTCAGTAAGTGATACTAGCAGAAGAAATAGTTTATATACAAAAAATTTTTATAAATAGATATACATATACATCAATTGTAAGCACACGTCGCTTTTATAGGCTTATTTATAATTTTTCTTAAGGTTGTTGGCACTTTCCATGAACTGAGTACATGATATTTTTGCTGCGATTCATTCAGATCTATTGAATTTCTCAATTAACGTAGAGCCGTGCTAACGCATTAATCTAAAAATCAAAATAAACATATAACTACGGAGATATATTATTCTTTTTTTTTCTTTTCTGCAAATATTTATAACTCTTTAGAAGGCCACAAATGTTGAGTACAGGGAGCTGAGTTTCGATTAAAATTTTTATAATTTTGAAAGATTGATTCAAAGCGTTCTATAAAAATACAGTCCTTCCAGGGTAGAGGGAAACATTTGCAAAAAATAATTATGATTCGTAGACGCTAGTTTTTTTCTCTTTTTCTTTCTTGTTTTTCCTCATACAAACCATGATATAAATATAATTTCGGTTAGTGGGTATAAATATCTTTTTCATATCTCTTTTAATTTCTCGAGGGACATCAATAATGGAGGAAAATAAACTGCGACTCAGTTTTAAAGATATGAACCATAACAACAAATTTTGGTGCACTGTAGGACCTGGATTTCAATTCGGAATCTATAGGCTTTTAATTTCAGGTGTTTTATCACTGGCGAACGACATGGTATAAATAGATGGGGGTAGAATAATTTGATGAAAATTAACTGTATGTAGACATGATTGGTTCAGATTGTGGAACAGTTCTCGAAATTTCTCGTCCAGAGCCTACTTTTTGTTTTGTCTTTTTTCATGTTCTCGTGTTCTATAGATTGTCAAAATGCGTTTGAACGTTAGATGTAACATGCGACGAATGAAAAAAAAAATTAGAAACTTCCCTAAACTACGAACTAACTGGACTATTGGGAAAACAGAACCATTTCTTAACAAGCTATTACGATTTATGACCGATCCGTGGTTTCATGTCTAATATTTATATAAATAAAATCGTTAAAAATTACATGCCTCGGCACAAGTGGCATTCATGAACGCTATTTAATGAAATTGAACCTATTCAAAAATATCGGATTGAAAAAATGACTCTTTTAAATTCACAGTTGAAATACTTTTGTCTTAAATAATCCTCAACGATGGAAAAAGATTATTTTTTTTCTCGTTTTCTCTTTCTTTTTTTTTCTAATTGTCACCTTGGCATTTTTTTATTATTACATATATATATAAATAATTGTCAATTATATATGTATAATATATAATAATTATTTATATAGAATTAAATACATACATCAATGAATATGTACTCGATTGGCTAGTCTGGCGAGTCTTTGTATATAAAATACCTTGCGCTACTAGTTCGTTTGTTCCTTTACCTAACTTTTATCTTACGACTAAAAGACAAATATTGTTAGTAATGTATGTATCACAAGTTGGGACCATAATACTAATTTCGATATAACATGTGTGCTAAGTCCCGTGTGTTAAAAAGTTCGTTTGAAACGACCGTTCGACACTTATGAACAGGATTTTCCCTGAAATATTTTTAAGAATTTTACTTATCAATTTATCGAAAATATTATATCATTGCACTAATCCATAGGACAACTTTTCGTCAAAACTATACAAAGTTTTAGATGAATTATTTTTTCGATGAATTAATAGTATTTTCAATTATAATTTATGATGAATTTCACAAAGAAGCCTATACTAGTGGTCAGTCAAATATTATTACGACAGTGATGTAGCTCATGGGAATATCCTGCTTCAAAGTCATATAAAATTGCATCTGCTTAATTTATTATTAATTCACAATACCGCTATACCTATTCTTTATCAACATTATCCTTCATTATAATATCATCCTTGGTAATGTTCTGGTTCATTTGATCATTTTCGTACTCAACAAAGTCGTCGATCAAACTTGGCCAAGCTTCGGTATCGTCATAAGCACTGAGATCGTCGCCGATACTTTCGGCAAAGTTAAGAAACATGTTCCACGTATCTCGGGGGATGCCTCGAACGTGCTGGTGGCATTCTAGGAATTTTAACCACCTAACGAGTAGCGGGGGTTCGCGAATAGTGAACACCAGCCTCCAAAGAACGAGTGCCATATCAGCCGGTAAAATTCTCTGTCCCGAAACAACATCCAAACCAAATCTGAACGTGAATCGATACAAATCTTTGAACAGTTCTCCGTCTTCTGTTAGTTCCTCAACAATTTCCGGTAAACGGGCCTGTATGCCACGTATACTGTCGACGTGCATTCCCTTTAAGCCAGTTACAAATTCTTGCCGAGCAAACTGACACATTTGCTCGGCGTTTAATTTCCATGCCAAAACCAGCACCTTAAATTCGTCGGGAGAAAGCTGCAAGTCCTCGCAAAGCCTTTCTATACCATCAGCTAAAATAATATCTTCTTGTGGGTCCTGAAAATTGACAATAAACATTTTTTTTCACTATTCATTGAATTGTTGCAAGTCGAAATCAGGCATTGAAACATTGGCCATGTACCGCATACCTTATAAATATCAAAGAGAGCATTTAGTTTGCTTTCGGAGGAATCTTTTTGCTGTTTACAATCAACGGTTAGATTCAGCCCTGTAGTTGTTCTAGATCTGTCCACTGGTGGTATTCTGGTATAGAAGCCTCTGGATGATCGCTGGTTATTGTGAGCCATCGGAACTGATCCACAGTTATCCGAGCCAACTTTGTTAAATGTTGAGAGTGGGCCTAATGTTGATTTGCTGTTGCCGTTTGTATGGGTTTCGATAGATGTCAAAGGGCTCGTTTGGGGACAAGCTGTTGGTGGAAAGAGAACCCCAAGTTCCATTGCCTCTGTAAAGGGTACAACAAAAATACTTATGATTTACCTTCGCTGTTGTACCATCTCTCAATTTTCTCTGACAGTGGTACTTGTCGGTGATTGAGATGGCAAAACGAAAGAAATCAATCAAAAAAAATTAATCAATGTGATTTAAGTAAAAAGTAAAGATTGAATAGCTCAATAACGGTCATATACCGTCTTTTTGCTCCGTAGAAACTTGTTGATTCTGTGCGGACGGTGGGGATGGCACCTTGAAACACGAGAGACAGTTTCCCATTGATGCTGTCCGTACTTAACGTCAAGGTGTATTGCCCCTTGCATCAGTGGTTCAGTCTTTATTTGGCAGTCTTGATCATAAGCTAGTTTTTTTGGATAACATAATTTTCCAATTGTAATGTAATGTTAAAAGATCGAAGTTCATGTAAAATCAACATCGTGTTGTCGTATTCAAAATAAATGGTTACGGTTTTACGCTTCAAACCACAGGCGGTATTTTCCTAACTCGAGATAAGGCAAACAGATAATCTGACCAATTAGTGTCTTTATTCCTTGTGCATACTTTATGTATAGGATCACACGTACTAGAGGGTGGGGATAAACATGTTCTGTCTTGTTTTGACAGAAAGATTTGATGAAACAATGAAGTTTTTGGAAACAAAGACACGATGTACATCAAGTTGATGATTTCCAAAATTAATTCGGAGTCTAAAGGCGCTATGAATTACACAACGAGTGAATGATCAATGACAAAAATAATGTTTCGTCAATTTTTTGTTCTCTTAGAAATAACGGGGCAGGGTTACCTGTCTAGTACCTATGATTTTCTCAGATAATCTTTCGATTCCCATGGGCTCGGTAAACCGGTTCTGGGTTTACAGGCGACTCATTAATCTTCTGGTATTTGGGGCTAATAAATCCACTCCATTTAATTGAAATTCCGATTCCAATGTTGATGACAAATTCTTGCCTTGAACTCCATACGCATTGCACTCGTGAACTCCATATAATCCTCGTTTCGCTCAAATAACCCAACACTAGCTAAGATCTGTTTGTTATTGAGTAATCCATTTTTGACATCGGTGAGATAACAAATAATATTTCTACTCTACATAAAATCTATGAAGCTAATTGATAGTTCAAGGAAACCACTATGATTTTACAACTTTTTGGTACGAAAACAGATTTCCTTTTATCTGTCTTTATTCTGCAATACATCGCAAAAAATCCCTACTTGATGTCAGTCACCCTGGTATTTTCAGAAAGCCAACGTAATGGTGGCCAAATTATTCGTAGCATCGTAGTATCACTAGATTCCAGGAACTTTTTATGAGCCCAAAAGCTCGCCAAAAATATGAATGAACCACTGACCCATTGAATGAATTACAAGTTGTTTTTGAATGGACTCATTGTCAGAAACGAGATTCTCTTCATTAAACTGTCAACCGTGATCTTCAAAACGAGGATTGAAAACTCCTCATGACTTTGGTACAACTTTACATGGTGAGAAAGACATTACATTGTTATTGCCAATTATCGTGTTTGACTTTACCTGTTATTCTGCAGCAGAGGCAACAGGACACCATGGCGAAAAATAGTCTTGGTTTAGACAGACATGTTTCCATGGAAACATTTACAATTGACATTGATCAAACAAGATGACAGTGAATTCTGTCAGTCAAAAGTTTCTCCAACAGCTGACTTGTGACAGCAGACCAATCAAGACTATAGAAGCATTTACAACAACTACAGCTGCCGTATAGTGGCTGGTAACGGTTCACAATGTGTGAAGTAGGTGCAGGAGATGTCCCTCCACCGGTTGATGAGGAAAGACCTTCTTATAAGCCACGATTTCTTGAAAAAGATCCACATGCACCTTCAGAATCTTTGGGAGATGCTTCTGCGAAACAAACACCTAAATTATGGAAATACTCATCACCTGTGGAACCACCAACAGTTTTGCACCCGGATGATCCTTTGATGAAACGATTCCAGGATTCCCTTAAATCTCATTTGACCCGTATCAATAATAAACTGCAAGACGAAATCTATGATCTTGTAAGAATCCTGAGAAAGTCTGAATATTTCATAAATCTATCTGCCTCCATCTGCTTTGCTTCTTTTTCGAGTTTAGCCCATAGATATATTGAGTAACCAGTTCTGGATTCATATTACAGGAGATAGCAATCAAAAGAGCTAACGAGGAGCGAGAACAAGAAGGACTTAAGCTGTACAGTGCACAGGAGGAAATAGCCCGACAACAATCCACGATTGAGAAATATCAAGCCACATTGACCGAGGTGATACAGATGCGGGAAGAAAAAGAATCGCAAATCAATACAATGAAGGAAGTGCACAGGGAGGCATACAACAACTTAAGGGATGAAAAATCCAAGGAGGAAGAAATGACCCGAGAATTAGAAAGTTTGGCGTCGTTGGAACGTCAATTTACAGAATGGGAAAACGAATTATCTAGCAATATAACTGTGTCAAAAAGAATGTCAGAGAAAGATGCAGTGGTCCAGAGAGAATTGATACAAAAAAAACAGCAAGAGGATTATATCTTGTTTAAAATAATGTCAGAAGTATGGAAATTAGAATCAGAGATCAAAATGTTGAATAATCAAGCTGAATTGAAGGAGAAAGAAAAAGCGGCGCTTCATCAAACTATTACCGATGCTAATGCAGATCTAGATGCATTACAACGAGAATATAAAAATTTGTTTAACACATGGAACAGCGTTGTCGCTAATGTCTCTCAAAGGAATAAGATTTACAGCGATATTTGCAACGAGAAACAGTGAGTAGGAGGAAATTGAATGATTATTCATTGCCGTGATAAGAATGATTTTGTCTATAGCTTATGTCATTCTCTGTTACTTATGTCTCTGATAGGCAAATACGCGAATCATTTCGAACTTTACAATCTGGTATTGACAAATTGAAAAAAGAAACCAATAAAGAAATGGAAACTAACGAACGATTGACTGCAGTCCAATCGAGACTAGAGGACGAAATTCAAATGAACCTGAGGATGAACGCTGCTGAGAGAGAGAAAATTACACATCTTGAATCTCAGTTGTCGAAAATAGTCAAACTAATTGAACAGAATAATGCAGAATTCAATGACGTTCAGAGTGTGAGTATCCTATTGAAAACAGTTTTATACGAATTCACATGTGGCAGCATATTTGATTAGCGATTTTTTCCAGGATTATCAATACTATGAAAACATCAAACAGTCGATGCAAAAGGACATTGAGAAACTAGCTAATCAGAAAGTTCAGCTGGAAGACCAAATTTTGCTAAGATTGGAAGAGAAAGTGACCCATGACAAAGCAGCCAAACACTTGAATAAAGTTTTACGTGATTTAAAATGCGCCACAAGAGAACAAGAATTAATTGCGGCACAGGCTGAAAATAGTTACGGAAAGACCTTATTGGATATCGAAAAATTAAACACTATTCTTGATAATAATAAGTCGGAATTACAAGAACTTGATCGTGCCAACAACGCCAGAGAAAAAGAGATCGATACCACTCAATCAGAGATAAGAAAAATTGACATAGTTATTAATAAAAAACAAAGAGAGTTGGTGATGGTGAATAAAAAAATTGAAGAAGCGATAGAAAAAACGGGTGGGGAAGACATCAGCCCACTCGATTCAAGCATTATAACATTGGAGAAAAATATCGAGGAAGCTGAACAAAAGATTCAAAAATCGCAGTTATTGTGGTTGAGGCAGGAAGGATATATGGTTAATCTCACCCAGCAAAGAAACGTCCAGTCACAGGAAATGAGTCTATTAGCCAAGCAAATAACAATAACGGAGCAGAAAAATTTAAAATTAGAAACTGAACTCGAAGAGCAGAGGAGAGAGGAAATTAATATGAACAGAGTAATAAACAATTATCAACAAAAATTGGTGCATCTCAATTCACGGTTGGCGATGCAAAAGGATTACAAGGATCTTTTGGAAGATACGAACGTTTTGACAAAAAATGAGTACTTGAAGTCATTGGAAGAGTTGGAAATGGATATTGTAAGACTAAAGAATGACATACAACAGTTGGAGGAGGAAAAAATCAGCCTCAAAGAACAATTAAATAGTCTGCAACGGGAAAGCTTATCTTGGGAAAAGAAGGTGAGAAGTAGGAACCTGGTTTAGTATTTGATTATTAAAATGGAGAAGGTTTTTTTTTAATTATTATGCGCTTGATTAATTAAGGTACAATTAGCGCAAGAAACAAATAAAAATATCAAGGATGAACAAGGTTGTTTTGGGGATGTGGGAATAATGAAAAGTGAAATCCAGAGAATGCAAATCAGGTTGTCACATCTCAGGAAAGCCCAGGAAAAGTTAGTTCTTGATATGGAGCACTGCGTTTCACGGAGAGACGCAATTGTCGATGGAGCTATGGCCAAAGAGAAGAGAAATCCCAAAGGACAACACAACCAGAGAATGATTTTTCGAAAACGATTGGATGATCAGAGGTTAAAGATCAAGCAAGTTACCAAAGTAAGATTTTTATGGTCGATTGGCCTTCCTCTATTCAAGTCTTTTCACTGTTATCCAACTCTGAAATTCTCAGGAAACGAAGCAAATAGAAAACCAAATATCTGAATTAGAAAAGATGCAGAAAACAATGTTAGAGCAGTTAAACCAGGGTCAAGAGATTCTCAGATCGATCGAGGATGCCATATCTGAAACTGAGAAGGAAATAGTCGAAGTTGAAATCATAAAACAGCATGTATGTGTACACTGCATTGATATAGTTTTATTCGAACTGTATTCCATGTATCTCTTCCAATTTTGCAGAATTTAGAACTCCTGATACGAAAGCAGCACAAGGTAAAAATGTATCAAGAGATGCAAAGCGGCAGCCACAAAATGTTGTACAAGTCAGAATCATTGCTGAATGCAGAATTCTCAAAACAGCGTATAATGAATTCTGATTTGAGGGAAATAATAGAACAAACCCAGAATGATTTTCCACTACTGAATAACGCTACACGAAAAATACTATTGACTCTACAGACACCATGAACCATATCTCACGGAATACATGCTGCAATTGTAAATATACATTCATTTGGAAATACTCGATTTTAAAGTACTGGGTGTCTGTTTTACTTTTGATATTTCCTAGAATATATTATGAATCATTGTGAATAACAGCAGTATTTGGCAAAAGTAATGTTTATTTTACAGAGTTTATATCTACATAACAATTAGCATACATATGATCACCACTCGTATGCCATTAATCTAGCCACTTCACAATGTGATACGTCTTCTTTCCCACTCGAATCATTGTTAAATTATTTGGCAGAATATGGACACCAGGAGTTATTATTTCTTCGAAGTTTTGAATTTTTTGATGATTAATGGAGAAACCTCCAGCTGTGATAATCCTTATCGCGTTAGTCTCATCCGGGAAACATTTAGCTTTCAAACTGAGTTGTAGCACAGTTAAACCTGGTTCAGGTAATATTTCAACGAACGATGCCCCTTGAAAAACGTCGACCATCTCTCCAGGGGTGAGAGTAGACAAAGTTTCAGTAGATTTATTGTACAAGACAGAAGTAGTCAGCTCCGCTGATTTGAGGCCACTTTCTGTGAAATTTAATACACATTTTTTAGTTACAGATTATATTTAGTGGCTGATAAATGGAAAGTTAAGAACGTCGAAGATAGATCACCTCCGTGTACCAGACGAGTGACATGCTCGGCAAGAATTCTCTGTGCTTCGCGCCGCTCGGGCTTCTTTTTATGTTCGGCGGCAATTTCTTGTATCCTACCAATAGGTAAGAAAGTAAAAAGGTTCAAAAGTTTTTCTACGTCCGCATCTTTGGTACGAAGAAAGTATTGATAAAGCTGAAAACAGGAGGACTTATTTTCTGACAACCAGACGGCATTGCCAGCTGATTTGCCAAACTTTTCACCGCTCTCTGTTGTAATCAGAGGCAATGTAAGACCAAAGACACGTTGGTCAGTTGCCCTGCCAATTAAATCATGCCCTGCATCTATATTACCCATCTGGTCACTACCACCAATTTGAAAACGACAATTGTAATTTCTCAGCAAATGCAGCCAGTCGTATGCTTGAAGTACTTGATAGGTGAACTCTGCATAACTCATTCCTGTTTCTGAGTTCATTCTAGATTGGACTGAAGCCTTACCCAGCATAGTGCCGAGCCTGAAATGCCTGCCAATTTGTCTTATGAAATCAAGAGCATTGATTTCTCTGTACCAATCTATGTTGTTAACAATTGTGAGAGGTGGTAGTTTTTTGTTTCCTTCCCAAAAATGTTCCTCGTGATTTTTGAATATTGTCTCAATATTCTTTGAAATACATTTAATATTCTCAGCTACCAACGCTTGCTCCATTTCAGTACGTGCTGATTTTCGATGACTCGGATCACCTACTTGTCCCGTCGCTCCTCCAACCAAAGCTATTACGTGGTGGCCCGATCTTTGCCAGTGTAAGAGATTCAATAAAACCAGTAGATTCCCAACGTGCAAACTATCTGCCGTGGGATCAAATCCAGCGTACACTGTCTGCGGGGCAGCATTGAGCAGGTTAATCACTTCATTCCTAGGAAAAAAAGCATTTCATTGGATGATACTCAGTGGATGGGATCTTAAGGTAAGTCAACAGAATACTGTATAAATATAGGCAATAAATTAATCACTTACGCTGAAGTATTGGGAAAAATATCCTGGAACATTCCTCTCTCATAGAGTCGTAAAACATTTCTATTTTTGTAAGATTTGTATGTCCTTACGCCTCCTAAATTGTGCCGTCTGCCGGCTGTATATAACCTCCATAAATTTCTCATACTCATTATCAGAATTTATTACAGACTGACACGGCGAAACGTTAATACCATCGAGAAGAGTGCATGAGCCCCCTAATATATTCATACAACTTTCAATAATATAAAATCGTCAATAATCGTTATATTGTTGCAAACGTTTCAATCTTGTCACACATTCTTGTCCACGAATCATTCTATCATAGTTGAATGTGGTGTGGGGTGAAATTTTTGGAGGTACCGCGGTGAAACAATGCGGCTAGGAAAGGGAGGAGAGTAGATCCAGAAATATTTGCATATCTTAATTCTGATTTCAATTACACGGTTTTTTACTCATTGTGTTATCGACACATTTTAAAATGTGGGAAACATTCATCTCATTTCATACAAGTCACCGTGTACCATAGACAACGTGAAAAATAAAACTTAACGTAAAATAGGATTTACCCTGATTTAACCGGTAGAACTTTAATTCAACAACCTAACAACTCTAAATTTGTGTTGGATTTGGTTAAAAATTTGTCAGTTCATTTTGAACAGTAAATAATCATTCGGGTACCGGTTTCAACGACGTTGAAGCAAAGTGCATTTAATAAACTGGAAATATCTTGATATTAGCAGTTCCGTTCTGGCCATAGACGTGAACAGAACGAATCACCGGACAGACCACGGGGGCTGCACGCGGATCGTGACTCGCGCGTGTAGATATTGAATAAAAACTATTTTTTAAGCCCGTCCGATCTCGTTTGTTTATAAATATAACTATAATTGAAATAAGCCGGCGTTTTTAAATTGAATATTTAACCGATATAACTCTGGTAAGTGATTAGAGTAAGAAATATGGCGAACAGCGTAGCACCAGACTCGTGGGAGCAGCAGGCGGACGGCGGAGATAATGCCAATGGCCAGGATAAATCATTGGAGAGTAAATTCTCAACGTTGAACGTAAATGCCGCCGAATTCGTGCCTTCTTTCTGCATACCATCCTCGGAAACAAGCTCAGCAGGCGACAGCCCTAATGCCACCGTTCCTGACACCAGCCACGGTTCGTAGATCATTTCATAGCCCCCCGCACGTAGCTCCTCCAGAAATAACAGTACTCTCTAAATTTAACGGCGTATTTTATAATTTTATCAACCACTTTGTTACATCTATTAATTCACCTTGCAGTCAATCGACCCTGCCTTCTTTTCAAACCCGGCCGTCCCACAGATTATAGAGTAATATGTGTTTGTTTCTTATGGGTTGAAAAAACATCTCGTAACATTACGAGGATCCAATTTCCAGCTGCGACGAAAACCAATTCATTTCCGATCAATTTTAGAGATAATCACTGATTGCGATGGTATATTATTTTTCATATAAGTTCATAGTAAACCAAATGCCATGCGTTCCGCGCATTTTACTGCATCTGCATTGACTATAATCAACGGGCAACGTGGATTCGATTTACCTTGACATTCCAACCTACTTTTTGTACGCATTCGTAGTTTTCTTCTATTTAGTCTCTTTATTTACTTCTCTTCCTCATTTTGGTCCAAAACCGATTAATGTGGCAGATTTTAGAAGATTATGTCTCGAGATTTTCACCTATAGTCTACATTCCAACTTTATTTATATACATCCGGCATAAGCTTATCCCACTTTTATCCTATCACATATGTTGACCGTTCGCAGAGATAATTAGTGAGTCCCAACGTACGAACTACAACAGATATCTTTATTGTTGACTCACCTATTACTAAAAATCATATTTTGCAAGACGTTATTCTTTTTATAGGTGAAAGCTCAGTGGCAGTTCCACCTGATCCGGCTGGTACTCTAGCGGAGGAACCTCCTGCCGGGGGAGGGGCGCCACCTCCAAATGCAACAAATGCAAAGAACGCCAGTCCCGAGCATCAGCCAGCTGACTCGTGGGAAGAAGCAGCTATAGACGGCGACCCTCTGTTAACGCCGGAGAACGAAGAGGTACAGCAAGAATCTTAGCACATGCAGAAGGCTACAAAATAATTTCATAAATCGCAGCCAAACGCTACAAGAAATGTTCCTAATCTTTTACAGGCTGATATTGATGAGGATGAGGAAATGGTAGTGAAAATACCCAAAAAGAAGCCAGTCAAAGTAGCAGAAGACACAAAAAGCAAAAAAGAACACGTTAATGTTGTCTTTATCGGGCATGTCGGTGAGTCACGGTCTCAGATTCACTTAAATTCAAGTGTCTAATCTAAGGCAAATTATGGAACTATTGTGGATCATACAACACATAGTACTTCTTGGATTTGTTACTACACTTGTGATCGTTTCATTGATATTTGAGTATGTTCTGCCTCGAAACGCTGCATTTCTTTTAATAGGAATTCAGAAACTATTATTTATGTATTTCTAAATTACTACAACCGAACGCTATTGACAGTTTCTAACTTGTAATCAATCCTGATGAAAAGAGAAAACTAATTCAAAGCCATGGGTTGATTATCTGTTTGCTCGACTGTTATTTACAACACGTTTGTTGAGATCAAAAGTGCATTCTTGGTCTGTATGGCGCACTGGTGATTCATTATACGTTTATTTACCGACAATATTCTATACTTGTAACCTGTGTCATTGTTGAAAGGCTCGTTTTACCCGAATGATTAGTATGAGTAAAAAATATTTACCCTTTTCTGAAATGACAATTTAGATGCGGGCAAATCGACCATCGGTGGGCAGATCATGGCGTTAACAGGTATGGTGGACAAGAGAACACTGGAAAAATATGAAAGAGAAGCCAAGGAAAGAAGCAGAGAAACGTGGTACCTCAGTTGGGCGCTCGACACCAATCAGGAAGAGAGAGAAAAAGGGAAAACAGTCGAGGTCGGCAGAGCATACTTTGAAACTGAAAGAAAGCACTTCACGATTCTGGATGCCCCGGGACACAAGAGTTTTGTACCAAACATGATTGGCGGTGCTGCGCAAGCTGACTTGGCTGTTCTGGTCATCTCGGCGAGGAAAGGTGAATTCGAAACTGGTTTTGACAGAGGGGGGCAAACCAGGGAACACGCTATGCTTGCTAAAACAGCTGGTGTTAAACATTTGGTAGTATTAGTTAACAAAATGGACGACCCTACGGTAGAATGGGATGAAGGAAGATACAACGAATGCAGGTGAACATTCATTCGTAAATTCCAACAATTTATTTTATTCATTTTCCAATTCTTCCTTATAATAGAAAAATTCTATAGCGTACAGGAAGCAACATCGTATGTGTATTAATGACGATGCATTTTCAGAGATAAAATTTTACCTTATCTTCGCAAGTTGGGATTCAATCCAGCAAAAGACTTGACCTTTATGCCAGTTTCCGGGCAACTTGGAATAGGCTTAAAAGACCCAATTCCCGAAGACCTTTGTACTTGGTACAAGGGCGATGCTTTCATACCTTTCATTGATCAGTTACCATCTTTAAATCGTAAAAGTAACGGACCTTTCATCATGCCAATTGTGGATAAATATAAGGACATGGGTACGGTAGTAATGGGAAAAGTTGAAGCCGGAGAAGCCAAGAAAGGACATCCACTGCTCGTCATGCCTAATAGAGTGAGTATAATCGATTGCTGTTGATTTTATTCTGTTCTGAATCACGTTGATTTATTTCGAAGTAAATCGTATACTGCGTGAGATTTACTTAAAAATTATTTTCAAATTATCAGACAGCAGTAACGGTGGACCAATTGTGGTCTGATGACGAAGAAGTGACGTCGGTTGGCCCTGGTGAGAATGTAAAGATTAAACTAAAGGGTATAGAGGAAGAAGACGTCAGTCCCGGTTTTGTCCTATGCGATAGCAACAACCCGATAAAAACGGGAAAAATATTCGACGCACAAGTCGTTATTCTCGAACACAAAAGCATTATATGCGCGGGGTACAGTGCTGTTATGCACATTCATTGTGCGGCTGAAGAAGTAACTGTGAACGCGCTCATTTGTTTGGTAGATAAAAAATCTGGTGATAAAAGTAAAACGCGACCAAGGTTTGTCAAACAAGATCAAGTCGCCATAATGAGAATTGAGTGTGCAGGAGTTATTTGCCTTGAACAGTTCAAACTGTTTCCACAAATGGGACGGTTTACTTTGAGGGACGAAAGTGAGTAAACCGTTATTTGAATTGCATCGATTTTCCATTGAAGTTTTTCGTTTCATAGAATATTCACGTTCTCTTGTGTTCGTGTACTGATAAACTTTTTTAACTCTTGCCGTTCGTTTATTTATTTTCAGACAAAACGATTGCTATTGGCAAGGTGCTGAAGGTGGTTGAATAAGTTTTATTTTACGTTCACTTCCGTTGTGGAGAAGACGATTAATTACCATCGAACACATTGGAACACTATTCTGACAGTGTAAACGAACTCGAAAATCTATGATTTATGCATTGAACATCAGATGAAACAAAACACACACTCAGTAAGTATCGGTACTGGGTGAACAGAGAGATATATATGCGAATTCTATATATATATATATATTATATATGCAGAATATATATGACAAACTAAAATAAAACCACTTTGATTACGAAAAGAATAAAATAGATAATAACAAAAATGTTTTTAAAAAACATGGCCCCCCCAAAAAACAAACAAAACGAAAAAAGATACCTTTTCAGGTTTTCATTGTCGTTGAAATATTTTAATGGCGCGGTTAAGAGGGAGGGGGTATGAAAAAAAGGCTTTTTCAATTTCAAATGAAGGCGATATTTTTGTTTTTCGGAGCTATGGGAAAAATGATTATCGATAAAATTTACGCCGATTATTATTATTATTATTAATATTATTATTAATATTATTGAATTGATGGGTAATAGATGAAACATATTGAGTAAAAGCAAAATAGATAGTGTTACACAACAATTTATAATTATTGAATTATTATTGTACTGTTTCTTATTTTATTCTCATTAAAAACTAATTTACAACAAATTGTTTTTATTTGTAGTAATTTTCACTATATATTCTGTACTTTGGAGCATAGTCTTTGGTTCGTATAAATGGAGAAGAAAAAGAATACAGAGAAAAAAATTTTATAACAATAATTAGAAGAAACTTACTGTGATAGCACAGAGGGAATGAATTTTAATTATGTAGGTTTTGGTTGCGATTTTTTTTTATTTTGCTTCATTCTTTATTTTTTTTTTACTTTTTTTTTAGAATGAAAAGTATACGTAACAATGAAAATGTTGACGTGTTCCAATTAATGTTTTTGCAAGTGTAGTTAGTACATAATCATGTAGCTTTGGTAAATATTACTGGGCGGGAACGTAAATCAGTTCACATTCGAGTAAGCGTTAAATAATTAATGCTGGTATAAGGAGTATTCGGTATTTACTACTGTTATTCCGATTTATATCAAATTTTACAGTACTGGTTATCATCTCGTCTTCCAAAAAGTCTGTATCGCTCATAAGTACAGAATTTTATGGTATTGAAATATTATAATCAATGAAAAATATTTTGTTGTTCGTTTTCGTTTGTTTATTTGTTTATTTTTCTTTTTTTTAATTATTATTTTTTTGTTTGGTTACAACTTTTGCCTCTGTAATTTTTTTTGTTCTTATTTGTTTCTTTTAAATGTAATAGTACATTGGTTTACTTAAAGAGCTTGTCATCATTGGCACACACATAGCTAAGCAGATTTGTAAGAACGTGATTTTTGTAGCTCCAGTGGAATAACATAAAACAAAGAAGAAAAAAAATATTTGTAAAATATAAGGATCGGCAACGTCCGCATTGTTATTATTAAATATTATTATGAATTGAACTAATATTAATTATTAATATAAAACTACCAATAATATAAACACAATCGAAATATAAAGAAAAAGAAAAAGTGAGCAAACTACAGAAGAATGAATAATACAGATTATTAAGAGGCTTAGCTCACGCTGTAGTACGGGATACATTGATATTTTTATATATTGCTGCGCCATTAATATTTACTTATTCAATTAAGTCAGCCGGTTTGGTTTTTACTAAAAAGGTTTGGCTTTCATGACTCGACTTGAATCTATCTCGGAGGGCCTAATAATATAAAATGGGGAAGAGTGCTGAAATCTCGAAATTTAACACAATGAAGTTCAATTCGTTTATAATATTATAACCATTTAATTATATTATTTATTTGGGAATGAAGAAGTTTTGTGGAATTTCGGTGATGTGAATTATCAATGATGTTGGACAACAAGTCAGGGGGCTCTTCCGGTAAACCATGTTCTATGTGAATGCCAATTTTCGTTAAATCTAATGTACAAACTGTTACAGTTCGGTATACAGAGGAATACATGAGGTGTATAAATGTATCATAAGTACGAATTTGCTTTATGTATTGGAAAATAGATTTTCTCCTCAAGGAGAGAATGAGATTGTATAATTGAAATATTGGAGAATATGAGACAACGTAGATAGCCCTTGGGTGGAAATAAATTATTTTTAAAGTATGTGAAATGGTGTCATTGCTTTCAAAATATCAAATAAATCAAAGAAAATATCGTAAGCTTGTAGCAATGACACAAAAACTTCATTGTTCTTACTGGTATTCAGCGCTCACCCTATATACTACTTTATCCTATATGATAAAATTTGAGGGAAAAAAAAAACAAAAAATAAATCGAGAGCAAGTAAGAGAAATAGAATCTTATTTAAATCAACGTGTTATGAAATTCATGATAGAACAATATGTAATACACGCATAGTTTATCCAAGATATGATTCTGTATGTTTCTTTAACAACTGCTGAAGATTACGGATATTGAATTTTAATGAAACTTATAAGAATCGTGATCATTGAGGTGAAGTTTATGGAGTATTGCCTAATAAAACAGAAATTTTGTACATGGTTGCATATGGTTACATAGTTATATTATAATATGTAAATACACACATACGTAAGATGTAACGTCAGTAACGTATGAAACGTCCAATAAGTATCAGGCAGTCAGTTTGAATTTAGTTGCACTGTAAAGTTGAAAGCTACATTTGTTTCTTTACGGTAAGAATGACTGACAATGGACCATATGTAATTTCACTATTAGTCTTAGTAATCAACTATAGCCTTTGAATAGGAACTAAACCGGCGATTAGCTTCCTAGTTATCCCCTTAAATATTATATTAAAAGATTATTATTTGCTATCAAGTAAAATTTGCATTGCGATTAAAGTAACGTGTAAGTTGTTTAGATAATTTTTAAAGAAAAAAAGAAGAAAACATGAGGAGAGAAGACCGTGCACATGATTTTTAGCAAATACAGCAAAGATTCGATTCGATTCAAAGTGAATAAAGCGAGTTTTGAAAATAATTTGAAAACCCCTAAATCTAAAGATAGGTATAGAAACAATTCGAAGAAAAAAAATTTATTCTACAACACAAAATTGATAAGATACAACCAACAAGATTACTAGACGCAGGAAATGTTGTTTCATGGCATGCCAAGAAATAAATCTGCTACGGCGACAACAACCGTGTAAACGTTGAATTATTTATTTACTATGTATTCATAAGGTATGCAATCATCTGACATGTGCGGTACTCAGGTACACGTGTAGTTAATTGCATTTTAATTGATTGCAACAACCTTCTGCGTTTATTAATCTTGAATTTGCACTATCTGCCTTTTTTTATAAAATAGAAACCAAGAAAAAAAAGAGAAACTCGATTCAGAGTTAAAAGTAGTCAGGCAAATAAAACTTTATTATTACAAAAATGTGCATAAAATGTTCATCTAATGCGCGGGGTTCGTAATTGGAACTTGCATACATCAATACGAAAATTTTGAAGACATTTTCATATTCCCAATAAATATTGTACATGGAGACAGTCTTTCTTTGATTATGAGTAGAATATTAGTAACTGACTCCTGCTCATTATATTTCGTATGGCCTAAATTTAAAAATTAGCGTAATCACATTCAGTTTATGCCGCCTTTAATCATCCTCAGTTAGTTCAGTATTTAAAGTTTATTAATAAACAGGATTTATCTGGATAGCAAAGTGCGGTAAGTGCTATACATGAATTGAAAATACTTAAATATAAATTTATATCAGAAACAGCTACTTGGAGATTCAGTGCTTGCATTCTGCATATCTATCACGTTCATTCTATTTTTTAATAATAGCGCACTTTTGCATCAGCTATCGAAACGGCGCAGGCGCGTGCGCAAGGTACGAATAAAATTAAATGACCTGAGGTCGGCAGATTGCCCAGTTCAATATTTTGAAGAATGTCTGTGCTTTGCAAAGTGTCGAGATTCTTGACAAATTCATTGAATAAAAATGCGTTTAAAACCATCAATGACGTTAGGTTTTTTCAAACGGCGACGAAACAAGCAAAATCTATGAACATTGTAAAAATGAGTGTGATCGGTGCATCGGTAGGCGTGTTGGTCGGTGCAGGTTATTCCGTCAATAAAATTAGTAAGGATAGAAAGAATTTTACTAATGAAGGTACACAAGTTGAAATTGAAACCATCAAATCTTTGCCTTCTATCAAACCCTCCAGGAAGGTATGACCATCATTTCATTAAATTTTAGAATCGAACGAGTATGATTGTCATGACATAACCTCACGTCTTGAAAAATATTTTGCATTTTCACCATGCAAGTATCTTGTTGTCTATTTGAAATATACTTCATATTCTAACAGTCTTGTTTTTTTTTTCAGGTCGTTTACCCTGGTGACAATTCTGGACTGAAGCTAACGTTATTTCAATATCAGACCTGCCCGTTTTGTTGTAAGGTATACCTCTTACAAAATAACCGACATCTTCATGCGATTCATTGTTGGGTCTATAAGGATGGATTTATACCACATTGAAGTTTGATATTTCTAGGTACGCGTATTTTTGGACTACCACGGGATATCGTACGACGTCGTCGAAGTGGATCCAGTTCTAAGGGATGAGATAAAGTGGTCATCGTACAGAAAAGTACCAATTCTACTTGCCAAAGTGAACGAAGGTTATCAACCCCTGAATGACAGCACAATGATAATATCGGTTCTGGGATCGATATTGGAAGACAAATACAAAAAAATTGAAGACATTGTCAAGTATTATCCAAATATATTTTTCCACGATGAAAATGGTAAATTCAAACAAGAGATTGTTAACAAATACTTTCTCATGTATCAAAACACTTTGCCGGCTGGGAAGTCCATGGACTATATTGTGTGAGTATTTTATATGATGTTTCGGATATATGCTGTTGGAATCCGTTAAATACAAATGAGATATTTATTTCATTTGTTCATAGAGAAGAACGTAAGTGGAGAAAATGGGCAGATGATGTTCTCGTTCATGTCTTGTCCCCAAATGTATATAGAACTGCATCAGAAGCACATCAAGCGTTCAGTTGGTTTTCTGAAGTGAGTTTCAATCCCTTTTTCAAAAATTTTCCAGTGATAATCGACGTTTGTATCGTCAACTGATATTCTGAGTGAACAATTTTTCGGATATTTACAGGTGGGTAGATGGGAAGAATACTTTCCAACGTGGGAACGATTGCTCATGGTGAACGTGGGGGCTTACGCTATGTGGCTGATATCAAAACGACTCAAAAAGAGACATCATCTCAAAGAAGATGTGAGGCAATCTTTGTATGACGAAGTGAACTATTGGCTGGAAGGAATCAGAGTAAGAGGGGGAGAATTTATGGGGGGGACAGATCCCGATTTTTCTGATTTGGCTGTATATGGTATTTTGAAAAGTATTGAGGGATGTAATGCATTCAAAGACTTATTAGATAACACAAAAATCGGTGTTTGGTTCACGGCTATGCAAGAGAAAGTTGACTCGCAGCACGGGCAACAGTATGTAAAGTATTGATCCAACCCCACACAAATGTGGGTATTTATTTGCTATCTTGTTGATTAATAAATAATAATTGTAGTGTAAAACCGTCAGCTTGCCCTTGCCTTCAGTTCCATCGTGAATTACACTACGTAAGAATTTCCTGAACTTACAATTAGTGACAGTTAACTTTCCAAATAAGTCAACTGTAACTACGTCATTTATTCTCGGTATTGGACTGTGTCCAGAGATAATTATTTTCGTTATAATTCGTCTATGAACACGGTCCAAACTTCGCAGGCACGGGTCGAAATATTATCTATCCAATAATGGTGCCGATAGGGCATGCTATTTGCTGATAATTCAAAATGAAGCCTCGGTTGGCAATGTCTCCGACTTCATTCGCATCTGTGACGACGTAAAGTACAAAGGGCTTCAGAGTAGCTGGAAAAATTTTGAATGATCGAAATGCATTCTGAAATTCCCAATATTTTTATCCCACTGTGTTACCAGGATTACGCGAAAAATACTTACTAGTTACAGGTACGAATCCATTGCCACAAAAGCGATCGACGTTTAAAGGATTGCCGTTCGCGTCAACGGGACTTGGTACTATAACGTAATCAGCTGTGCACATGACTCCACTGACCGCTGCCATTGCCGTACCTGACATAAATTAATTTTGTTTGTTACCGTTTTTTGGGTTCTGTTTAGATCGCCAAATGTCTACGTAGCGCAAAGCCTACCGATTACTGTTGGATCTAGACCACCTGGGTCACCGGACAAAGTAAACGACAAGGTATCTGATTGTGTCCATTGAATTGAACAAAAACCAGTTGTCATTCTTATACAAACACCATAATTCAAATTTGATAATTGACGGGTACCGACCAGAGGAGCTGAAATATTTGGCATTGAATTACGTTCATTTTAAGTAATACAAATATTGAGTGGTGCGCTAGGCACAGATTTATTACCTCTTGGGTTAACAACTGTGCCATAGTTGAAGTCAGTTACGGTACCAGTAGTTGTGGTATAGTATTGGAGACATCCGTTGGGTGCTGAAAGAAAATGGTTAGTTGTTATTTAGATCCTCTGTTAATTTTTGTGTGGTAAAAAACTTCAACACGAGATCAGATTTGATATTTCACACACCGCGCCAAGGCGAGTCGCAAGCTATTTGTTGTATCCTGATGTTCCAGCGACGATTGAAGATAAATGCTGCAGCCGTATCAATAGATATTGTTATAGCTGTTGCACCGTCAAAATCTACATAAACTTTTAATCGGAAAAAACATATCAAGTCTTAAATAATTCAGAAATTTTATCTGCATTAAACCCATGTTCAATCTCACGTGATGAAGCTTACTGTGCTGATTTGTGTTATCTCCACATATCCTGGGAACAATTGATGCTCCACCAGTTACCGTTAAGAAATCTAAGTCACACAATCCGTTCTGGTCTGGTTGGGCCAAAGTGAAGTCCAGGAAATCCAAACGTAACTGTGGAGGAGGTAAGCGTGAAAATGCATCTCGTTTTTTTGCATTGCAAAAGAAATACGTATTAGTATTCATTAAAGAAGTTTCTCACTTGACATATATTGGAATTGCACCTATTAACAGTGATTGTACATCGGTCTCCTCCAGCATATGTTGTTGGGTAGGCAGGGTTGATGAAATATGTATTATTCACGTTTGTTGTGCTACCGCACGTTCTTTGAACTGTGAAATATTAATATTGAATTTGAAGATAGTTTTCAAGCCTCGAACTTCAGGAGGTTTCGGTCTTACTTACAAACGCAGCAAACTCCAAGTGAATTAGCACATGCTCCAGAGGTGGTACCGGATAACGAGGCACACTCACGCCGTGTAAAGCAGGTACCGTTGAAATTGTTACTCCCCGTACATTCAGAGTTGGCAAATCGTACGACACTGAAGAGTGGAAAAACTGCACAAATCAAGACAAAAATCCACCCTGTTAGTATAAATGTCAATCGTTCTTGTCAGGATTATCCCTGAGGGATGAAACTGAATTAAAATGAAACTTACACTTTCCTTGGCGCTCAATGTGAGCATCTTGAAGTTTTGTTAACGAAGTTGCATCCCCCAGAGATTTATTCCAAGGTGCAATCTGACCAGATGCTATAGTTGCCGCGGCAAAAATCAACGCGATGAGCACTTCGAACATCATTGCTTCAACGCACTACTGACCAAAAAGCTGACGGTCTGCTGGTGATCCACTTGGGATTCTGGTAACGGGTAATATTTACTTAGCTGTTGAACCAATTATCAAGTACTTGATAACTTCAAATACTGTAACTGTATTGTGGATAACTGTGACCAAATTCGCTGTACCGCTATGTTAACTTTGTAAATTTTTACCTTCTTAAGATCTAGTTCTAACAATACAGTTGCATCCTGTGTTGAAAACAATTTAAATTTTTTACAAAGCCGGATTATGATAAAATCTCAACAATCAGACCCTGATACAGCTCATAGAAAGCCCTGACCAGTTTTGATATGAGGTAACAAGAGGATAAGGGTAGAATTATTCATGCTGCGGTGTTATTTTGCAAAAGAGATTAGATTTATTATATATTTTCATTCCTACAATATTTATTAATCTCATTTTTTTCATGTCGCATTTCGTATACTTTGCTTTGCACTATTAGGAGAAGTTCTACAAAATGGACAGTGGCCGTGACGTAACAGAGCCAATTCGTAGTCATCTGAATGGAACAGCTGAAAGAAACATGCTAAGTATAAAAAACGTATCCGGAGTGGATCAACGTGTCTGATAGTTTGCTCACATACGAGTGACGAATGAATGAGTTACTGCTTTTACCTTTAGACACGATTTGCACATCGTTATTTGGAGGTCTGGCAAGAGGTTTCGGAAATATCTTGTTTTAAATGGTTTTGGCCAATGGGCAATTAGTACACTGGACGGCTCTATACTGGCCAATACACCTCGTCCAACAGTTATCGATGACCCGCCAGCCTTATCCTACAAGGAGTTATTACATACCGTAACTACACTTATAATTCCATTTAAAAACCATTGAACACGTATTCAATATTTACCTCGTATCGGATCAGACGAGCTGTAAATAGGTCGGCAACTGTCTCAGATATGGTAAGTTGATTATCGCCCATAGAGGAACCGTCAGAAGCAGGCCGAGGCTCCTCTATTAGTTTTTTGGCTTCTTCGTCGGTGATGCCTTCTTCCAGTTCAAACTCAACCAGAGGTAATATCTCTAAAAAGCAGAAAATGAATAATAAAACTAAAAGCTGCCGATTCGAGTCTGTAAAATTGCTTTAGCCGTTTTTGACTCACCAAACATTACAAATGAATGTTGAAATTTGAGTCCACACTGGACACATTTATTGCCGAATATGTTATTGGCAGGTAAAAGTGAATTGAAGGTAGAGCATCTGTAGCAAAGTGGTAAAAGTTCTTCCGGGTCTCTGTACGGATAGGCCCTTGCTGCCAATGTGGATATTTCTACTTGAGATATAAGGTTCGGAGGGACCTTCATTCCTCGCAGGCGTTCAAAGAGCTGCGTCACCAATTTATGAGCACCGAGTATCCGAGCTTGTTTGATCAGAGTGTAAGTTATGGTGAATTGCGATACACCTTCCACTTGAATGTCTTGCGTTTTCATGAGGAGGTATCGCGAGATGTTGAACAAAGCTTCCGGCATTAACGAGGTGAAAGGCTCTTCCTGGAAAAAATATTTATTCATATATTTCGCGAATATACAACGAATTCAAATTGTTACGTGAAAACTAACACTTATCGAGATTAAATCCCAATATAACTGGGCTACTCTGGTATTGAATTGCTCACCAAATATTTGTATACTTCATTATATGCGTAATATATATCAGCTTTGTCGTGATACATCTGAAACGTGGCGATTATTTCTTCGGTATGTTTGTTCAAATCGAGACTCAACTGGGAAAGGATCCAATAGAAGTATGAAGCGTCTCTGAATCTTTTTTCAGAGACAGCATTTTTTGCTAATAACGTCAGAACTGCAATCGATTCTTCGGGCTGTCCAGCCATTTGAAACGCTGAGAATAAGAGGCAAGGTGAAAATAATCACCGGACGTTTAAACATTTTAACTTTACCTTCTTGAGCCTCGGAAAATCTACCGGTTTCAGCTAACCACCCTGCATATGGTCCGTAGACACGCGATCTAAGTTTTGGATTTCTCTCCGCCAGCTCAAAAGCTTCAGGCCATGCTTGGGCATCGATCAAAACATCGGCTACATCCGGATCATCCCCTAGGCGACTGAATATTTCAGCGGCACCGTGAGTAGCGCCCAGTTGTCGTAACTTTTTCGCTATCATAGATAAACTGTCCCTCTCAGCCTTGTCCAATTGTCGTCCAACTTTGATGAGCCTTTAATCGAAAATAATGAAGCGCGAAATAAGATTGTACGCTCAACGTAGCGAATTGGACTTAATTTCCGATACGTACATGTCAATCCAGCCGTATTCAGCTATGATATTAATAGCGCGTTGAACATCGCCAGCAGTTAGAAACATTTCGGCAGCTGCCCGTGGTTCTCCCAAACTTTTTGCCCACTCGGCTCTTCGCCTCAGTAAAATTGTCCGATCCTGGAATCGATGAAATCGGTAAAAATGTGATTTTCCCTTTTTGTGGAAACTTGAAATCACCTCGCAATCACCTGTGTGTTACCGCCAGTTATAAACTCCTGGGCAATATCGAACATCCTCAGATCCGAATACATGTTCAAAGCGTATTGCTGTAAACCAGCTTTCTGATACAGTCTCGCTGCTTCTCGGAGCTTGCCCATTGCTGCGGCAGCGGTAGCCATGCAAGCTTCTCGCCCCCATTCCCCGGAATTTAACTTTTCCTCAACTTCCGAGACGATATCGATGTACCGTAATTTTTTTATCCGCGAAAATGCGGAGTACGCAACATTCAATTCCAAGTGATCCAAGGCAGCGGTACCCAACGCAAGCCAATCTCCCTCGGCAACTCCGAGACATGCTATTTCGAATGCTTCGTTGAACTTTCCGATTTCGAGATACTGATACATTGATGACGATAACGGTACCTGTAAGTCATCACAATTTAGAATGCCGGTTGACCTTTTCTTGTGAGTTCTCCTTGAGTCAGGAAAAGTTTCGCACCTCTAGAGTCACAATAGCTGCGCCGTTCAAACAGTACAATTTCGATCCGTTATGTCCTACGACATATCCCGCGAATTTCTGTCTGTATTCGTTGAAATTAGCAACTTTAATCGCGAGATAATCCGTTCCGGAGTAGCACATCATGTCTTCGAAAGCGATGTTGAATCCAACGCTGTTCACATCCTGTACTTCCCGTATTATGTCTTCTGTGTTCAGATCGAAGACGCTAAGGACACCTGTCTCGCTTACAACCGCTAATTTTTCCTTGAGTGGGCTGATATCCAAGCATCGTATCGCACCTTCGACTTTTGCAAGATGAGCAGGAAACGGATTGTCCAAATATATTTTTGCGACGTATCCAGTTTTCAGACCTGAAACCCGGACGTGTTCACAAACAGTTGTACATCGACGTTTATTATTTGATAAAATTAAACGAATTCGAACCCGCGATGAGACACTCTTGGCCCACAGGACCTCCGACAACTTTGATGTAGGTGATGGGACTGTCGAGAATCCATTCTCTCTCAATTACTCCGGCGAATGTAAGGCTTTGTAAACGTTTATCCAAACACAATACTAAATGATTCGTAGTGACCACTAGTAGATTACAATTCAAGGATTGCGAAAGTTTGTCTCGTATCCTATAATGCATTCCCTCGCTGTTACCGGAAGGTTCATAAATGATTACTCTTTCGGGTAATTGTACAGCTAGTCGGTCGCGATAGACAGCAATTCTACACACCTGAAAATGACATACTCTTTCAAACTCCATTCTCTGAGGGCTGAATATTCGTTAGAAAAAATTAGAGATAAAGTTTTTGATAAAAGAAACTCACCAAGTCTTTGCACTTGATGCGAACTTTCTGATTTGTTACCAGGTGCTGAATTATAACGTCGGTCATGTTTTCTCTGTACGCATATCGATCGCTATACAGACCGTGAACCGTGTTCCAAGACAACTGTGAATATGTTATGGTTCCATCCTGGCATCCTATAGCCTTTCAAAGTAAGTTGATGATGAATAACAAGAGAATTACTGAAGATGCGGTGATAAGAATTAAAAATTCAACTAACAACATGTGAGGATTGTGGGTGAACTGCACAGCTCCAGACCCACGATGAAAAAGTATTGCCTACTGTAGCCAGCTGAATACCGTCATGGGTCATCAATAAACAACGCTTGTTGCTACCTGCCATGAGAATATATTGCCCATCGGGGAAGTAAGTGACCTTTAGCGGAGTGAAGTTGAGTGACCTGTCCCTGCTTACTGTTTTTCCAGCTAATGTGTAAAACGATAGTCCACCGTCCCAGTCAGCGACACATAAAACATCCACAGCATCATCCCTGAAATGGTAATGAAATTTTTATATAAAATTATATACGATAACACAGGAGTTTGTTAAATGATCTACCGTAACGGGCTCCATGATAAACTCCAAATTGGAATCCCCCCTGCACGCTCAATCCGAGTCTTTTCTTCTCCGTTCTAGAAAAGAGTTTGCCCAATACTTCAGTAAAGATGTGAATTTTGAATTCCATGAGTGGATGAACCAACCTTATTTCTTATAGAAACATATCCGACGGCAAGCCCAAGAGCCAAATATTGCCCATCCTTGGTCCAGGCACAACAATTGACTCGTCCCCCTGATTTCAATTTTTGAACAGCCTTTTGTTCAGCAGACCAAAATGCGATATCTGAAAGTGCACAACTGAGCAGTTGGTGCGAAACAGGATTAAACTGCATCGCCTGAACGGCTTCACTGTGTCTGAAAAATTAGGTTTGTATATTAGTTTACAAACAGAGCTTTGTTGGTATGCAAGTTTAAAATCTCACGAATATTTCAAGATTCCTTCAAGCTTCGATGTCCATATGATGACACTTTTATCAGCACTGCCTGATGCAAATTTCTTGCCATCTCTGGCATAACAAACACAGTAGACAACATCTTTGTGACCTGCAAGATGATTGCAATCGATAAAATAGAATATTCGGATTCAATCAACCTAATCAATTACAAAAAGAGTGACAGACTGTACCTTTGAGTGGTTGAACAAGTGCACCATCAATAGTTTCATAGACAAGAACCTGATTCCCAGCAGCAACGATCAGCTGTGATCCATCTGGATTGAAACAGAGGTCATAAATGCTGAAACAAATTCACGAACTGGATCTTTAAACTATACCAGAATGAACAATGGCTGAATTTTGTTTTTGACAATGACAGAAAAGGAATCCTAAATTAATAACGGGTATGCTCACCATTGCTCTGTTTTGTCTTGGACCTTATCAACCCACGTTGGATGGGATATCATTTTAGTAACCTATCAAGACGCATATGCGGTTTTTCAAACGAAAAAACAAATCTTCGCTATTGTCTCACATCACAATCAAAATACTATACTTTCACTATGTGTAGTACGCTATACTATAAGGAAGGAGTTTGTTTTGAGTTTTGACGATTCATAAGTTCGGCCGGTTACCAGGGCAACGCGTCGATCTGTACGTCACCAAATTTCTCGTCTAGATCACGAACTAATTTTGCACGACAGGTGCATTGAAAATGCATAGGAAATAGTGGTGGAGTAGGACAGGTGCATCCACAGTCCACTTATAACACGTGGTTGTTGTATGTTATTATATTCGTTGTCACTTCAAAGTTTGCCGAGTAGACATGGGTAAAAAGGACAAAAGTAAGAAGAAAATTACTGGCAGCGAAAAGACCGCTTTAAAAACAGAGAAGAAACTTAATGCCAAACAGAAAAAGCAATTAGCCGCTATTGGAGAGGTTATATCATTAAAATTCTTACAATTAGACATCCTGTCAGTGAGCATTTAGCAATAGATTTTATGAAAAACTCTATAAAATTGGTTTGTTTCTTTCAGGATGACATTGAGAAGGTAGTTGCTGAAATTGAGCGAGAAGAAGCAAAGAGGCAACGTGTAGTAGAGACAGTAGTTGGACCTCCTTCGCATCGTGTGAATTTTAGTTTGACCGCGCATCCATTTAAAGATGAACTTGTCATGCTAGGGGGTGAATTTTACAATGGGCAAACGGTATGATACACGTGAATATTTTCTTGAATTCTTTTCCCTTTGCATTTCATGGTTTTCACCACTGAAATCGATGTATTTTAGACCGTCGTATATGGGGATATGTTTTTCTACAATATAAGTAAAGATGAGTGGTCCATAGTCAAGGCACCTGGTGGCCCACCTCCAAGATGTGGTCATCAAGCAGTTACTGTACCATCGAATAAGGGTGAATTATGGGTGTTTGGCGGTGAATTTTCAAGCCCTTCTCAATCACAGTTTTATCACTATCGAGATCTTTGGGTCTATCACTTCGGCGATAAAAAATGGGAAAAAATTGGGTGAGGAATAACAAGAGACACTTAATTCATTGGCACTTGATAAAAAAATTCAGGGCCTGGATTAGAACGCTTCTATTTTTTTGTTTTTTAGCGCAACAGGTGGACCATCAGCAAGAAGTGGCCATAGAATGGTTTACTCAAAAAAACAACTGATCATTTTTGGAGGTTTTCACGACAATCTTAGGGATTATAAGTATTTCAATGACGTTCATATATTCAATCTCACCACGTATAAATGGAACAAATTGGAGATCACAGGTTCGAAAGAAAACCTTTGATACAGCTTAATCTACCTCACTTTGACAGATGGATTGAAAGCAATTTTTTCAGGTATTCCTCCTGCGCCCAGATCGGGATGTATAGTGTTGCCTACTCCAGACAATAAAGTCCTCATCTACGGTGGTTATAGTAAAGAAA
Source organism: Athalia rosae (assembly GCF_917208135.1). Taxonomy (NCBI): domain Eukaryota; kingdom Metazoa; phylum Arthropoda; class Insecta; order Hymenoptera; family Athaliidae; genus Athalia; species Athalia rosae. The sequence goes on from NC_064033.1 coordinate 4,397,285, forward strand.
GAATCAAGAAAGACGTAGATAAGGGTCACGTTCATACGGACATGTTCCTATTGAGTCCTGAGAGTAAGTTTTGACTACAAAAATTTTCCCTTATCGATCGTCAGAGTTTTGACTGTGAATGAAATCATAGAAACTGATCAGACTGGGCTCAAGTGGAAATGGTCCTCAGTGAAACAGAGTGGAATAACAATTTCCCCAAGATGCAGCGCCAGTGCAATTTTGGCTCAATCTAATCTAGCATACATGTTCGGTGGCGTATTTGATGAGGAAGAGGACGAAGAAGATCTTAAAGGAACGTTTTTCAATGACCTTGTGGCCCTTGACCTTGAAAAATATCAATGGCGAACAGGTAAACCTATCTTTGGTAGTTGTTATAAACTAAACACTCGCAAATCGATATCATCTTCCTTATTCTACTCCAACCCTACATATTTGAGAACGTGTTCTACTTCATAGTAACATTGAGCGGGAAAAAAGATCCACAAGAAAAACGTAAACGAAGAAAAGAAAAAGTTGCTGGTGATACCAACGATGAAAGTGATGACGAAGAAGAAAATCAAAAAGATTTACATGCGATGGACGTTCCACCTGAACCAACCAGCGTAACGGATGGAATCTTTACAGTTCGTACCCGACAAATATTTTCCATAGAAAGGTATTAAAAATATACTTCCCAATTACTTCTAAGTTCATCTATACGCAGGTTACTGTTGGACCTTCGACTGTAGTCAGTAGCCCAAGTATACAGCAAAATCAATCACCCGATACTTTTTCTCCATCTCCTCGCATCAATCCTGGGCTAGTCGTCAAACATGGAGTGTTATATTTATTCGGCGGAATGGTCGAAGATGGAGATCGACAATACACATTAAATGATTTTTACAAATTAGGTGAGCTCTGCGTCAGTTATTGTTTTATGCCCGATAATTATTAATGATAATTAGCATAAATCCAACGGTCAATTAATTTCAATTTTCATGGACAGATTTTCGTAAACTGGACGAGTGGAAAACTTTAATCAAAAGCGATATTTCTACACAAACATGGATAGATTCGGAAAGTTCGGAGTCTGAAAGTGATGAAGAGGAGTCGGGTAGCAGTGAAGAAGAAATGGAGGTTGATGAGAACTGAATCTTGTGTTTTATTTAAATAAATATCAACAAAACGATTGTAAGTTGTGAATGATTTACATTATGAGTGCGGCCCCTAAAATCTGGTCACGTATTTTTCACTTTCATTTGGCTGAGTTTCTCGATTTCCTTCCGGAGTGCGTCCTTCTAATGATGGACGAAAAAAAAAGAGAGTGTGTTTAAGGCAATGACAACAGCAAACCAAACCACTTTAATAAATATAAAATTGTCAACCTTTTCCGCAAGGCTCTTCTGAACGTCGATGGGTGCTCCAGTAATGAATCCAGGTGCGGAAGTCTTTTCTATCAATTTTTTCAATCGCTTCTCGAGGTTCGATATTTTATTTTCAATCCTATCTCCGAGTTCCACCATTTTCTTTGCATCCTAACAGAATAATATCCATTAATATAACGTTTTCATCCATTCTTTAAAGGTAATTTGAACCCAGCATCACGCTACCTTCAAAACAAGATATATGGAGCAGTCAGTTCCAACTGTATCGAATATACAATTGTCAATATTATTTTGATCGGTTTCAAGCGATACTTTTAATCCTAGAATCTTGCTCATGGCAGTTATGATTTTCGAGTTCGAACGATACAAATCCGCGTCTTCTTGTGACCGGACTATAACGTGAGCTGTGGAGAAAGTTTACACTGTATTCATATTCTCTAGCTAAATCATGACTTCTAATTTGAATGGCTACCTTCGCTTGTCCTTGGACGAATTCTATTCGATGAGATAAGACTCCTTGTTGATGACACGATTTTCTTGATCTTTTCAAACTTTTCTTCTACATTTTGGTCCCTGAAAACCTGGAACTGTAAATACGTTGAAATCACTTTTAGGCTCGATTGATAATATCAAGACAATTAATGTACTTCACCTCCATTTCTGCGGGATAAGGTGCTTCCATTAGGGAATCGAAGGAAGGTAATGACGGTATCCGATGAGATAATTGCGCGTATAACTCGTCGGCAAGATAAGGAGCTATCGGTGCCATTGTTCTCAAAGTAACATCCAGACATTTTATCAAGGTGTCTAAATGCCCAAAAGCTATTTTTGAGTTGACATCAGCTAGGCCCGGTTTTGTGGCTTCCTTTTTCAAAATATCGTGTCATTAGGGATAGTCGTTGCATCAAAAAAAAAAAAAAAAAATACTAGGAATATAATAATAAGAGCAAACCTTACCAAATACCAGTCGCAGAATTCATGATAGACGAATTGTTTCAAAACTCTCGTTACGACGTGAATATTCCTCTCAGAAAATGCCTCGTTTGCGGTCGCAACCATCCATGCCAGCCTGCTTAATATCCACTTATCAATCATATTCGGACATCCCTTCACGAAATCTGGATTTTTCTCTATTCCCGTCAAGACAAATTTGCTCGCTTGCCAAATTTTGTTACAAAAAAGTTTATTCGTTACGCATTCACTCACGTCAAAATTAACGTTATGACCTGTCGAAAATGTGTCTCGTTTCAAACTTTATTCGGTAAGAATACCAAAAACAAATATCGCGCTACTAACTTTTTATGTTGAGGGAACACAAAGTAAGCCTCAATGCATCATTGCCGCATTCAGGAATCCCATTGGGAAACATTTCCGCGTTCATGTCTTCGGTTCTTTGCAATTCTTTTTGGGAGAATACACCTGTTTCGTAATTTTGTTTTGCTTGATCATTGAGATCCTAAAATCGAGAAACGCGATTAGCGCGAAAGAAATCTCTCTTCCTTTGCATCGTTAGTAGAATAACGTGCCTGCAAGGTAACACCTCTCGTGATGTTCTCCGGAGTGATAACATTGCCGAGACTTTTTGACATTTTTTTTCCTCGTTTATCACACAAAATTCCGTGTAAGAGGACTTCCTGGAATTACACGTTCATGTTTATTCCCTATAATAATTGTCGGCAACACGATGATCAATATACCTTGAAAGGCAATTCCCCGGTCAATTCTGTTCCCAACATGACCATTCTGGCTACCCAAAAGAACAGGATATCATGACCGGTCTCGAGCATTGACAAAGGATAGAATCTTTGATAATCGTCGGTCTGAAAATTGCATCGATTATTACACACTGAAGCATAGTCTTGAAAATCGAGTACGTGACATCGGTAGAATAAGCATTATAAGACATTACTCGATCGGGCCAACCCATTACAGAGAATGGTAGAAGTGCCGATGAAAACCAGGTATCTAAAACATCCTCGTCTTGCTTGATCTTAATCGAGCCCCCGAGTTTTTCTCGAGCCTTTGAAAGAGCTTCATTTTCTGAACGTGCGACGATCCAAGTAGATTCTTTGTCGTTACTACATAAATATGCAGGTATACGGTGTCCCCACCATAATTGTCTCGATATGCACCAGTCTCTGAAAGTATTCAGCTTAATGGAAGACCATCTATTTTAAAACATAGAATTAACAACGGATCATACCTAATGTTTTCCAGCCACTTATACCACGTTTGTTCGTGTATGGGAGGATCAATTTTTAGCGTACCGTTTTTAACGGCCTCAATAGCGCGGTTCGATATTTCTTTGCAATTTACAAACCATTGATCTTTGAGTAGATATTCTATGATATCACCGGACCGAGAACACTTTGGTATCGTCATACTGTAATCCTTTATTAAACCCAGAACATTTCTGTTTGCTAATTCTGTTAGCACCCGTTCTCTAGCGACGAACCTGGGCAGCCCCTGGATATGTGAAATTCGTGCAAGTCAGTATAGTTTCAGTCGGAATGACACCTGTTACATTACCGAGAAGGGTTTAGCTGCCGATGTCATGTTTCCGTGCTCATCGATGACATCTATAATTTCTAAATTATGTTTCTTAGCCACTCCAAAGTCCGTATAATCGTGAGCCGGTGTGATTTTTACCGCCCCTGAACATAGATTGCTATGAAATGATGGATGAAATCCTTCATATTAACTCTGCGAATATTCTCACCTGTTCCAAAACTCCTGTCTACGAATGAATCTGCGATTATTGGAATGAAAGTTTCTCTGAACGGATGCCAGACATGAGAGCCAATAAGATGACAATATCTCTCATCATCTGGATGAACAGCTACTGCTACGTCTCCTAGCATAGTCTCAGGGCGCGTTGTTGCCACAGTAAGTAGGTGATCTGAGTTATAATCATCAATTACTCCAATAGGATACGGATCAAATTCAGAGCCCAATAATATTACCAGAGTCTTTGAGTCGGTAAGAGAATTCCGTTATTTGTCCAAAGGAAACTTTTTCCTGATAATTAGGCACTTCTAGCTCAGTTTTACCGGTCACTGATAAGAATTCAACTTCGATATCGGATATAGCACTCCGCAGAGACGGTGACCAGTTTACTATGGACTTTTCTCTGTAGATCAATTCACGTTCAGCTAATCGGACAAAAGCTTCCGTAACAGCTCTACTATGCTTCTGCAAATGAATAAAAACCGGGCTAATGACTGACGTTATTTTAAAAAAAAATCATGAACAAATTGATTCAATGCTTACCTCGCTCATTGTGAAATATTCTCTAGACCAATCCAGACTTGCCCCAAATGATTGCAGCTGTCTGGTGATTACATCTTTCTTTGTATCTTTCCAATTGTTAACTTGCAACAAAAATTCTTCTCGTCCTAGGTCGTGCCTGGAAACACCTTTAATTTTTTGCAAGTATTTTTCTACCATCACCTGCGTCGCTATCCCGGCATGGTCCATCCCTGGGATCCATGCCACGGATTGCCCTTTCATTCGGTACCTATTATTAGGTAAAGTAAATCAGAAAACATCTATCTGCAGGTATAATGGTAACGATTTTTGATATTCGTTACACACCATCTCGCCAGAGAATCTTGTATTGCGACGGTTAAAGAATGGCCTAGGTGTAATATCCCAGTAACATTTGGGGGAGGTAATAGAATTGAAAAATGATGATTGGTGCTGGTTTTGGGAGATGAATATTTATCCTTCTTCCAAATATTACTCCATTTTTCCTGCACTTTGTCGACGTTATAGGTCGCAGAGAAATCTGAAATACATTATTTTATTTTAACGGTTATCAATCGTGAATGAAATACCTGTTGACATTTGAATGTTTAAAGAGTAAATTCCGTGTTGATTTATTAATAATAAGATCATACCATTGTCGCACTGTGAATAAAACCGACAACAATAAGTACTGCTGTAAATTCTAATGAAAGATAACCTGTCTATCCGCGATACGAACATGATTCTATTATAGCCATCGCCGAAAAGCGGGCCGACAAAGAAGAAAATAGTAACACGGGTAAGATGATAGATTCCCTCTTTCTAAATCATGTCAGGATATTCCCGGATTTCGTATTAAAACGTTAAATAGAAATAGTTTAGCTGGATGAATGTTATCCACAGATATTACAAGAAATTATATTTCAGTCTCTAACCTTCAAGATCGAATGATTGATCAAATTATTTTGAGGAGGATCCAGAGATCATTATTATTCGTCCATGAGCTTCTGCAGGCGCCTATTGATGTGAAACCAAAGTTACGAGATCCCAGATTTATTTCAAATTTTTTTTGAATTTTTCCTAATTTTTTCCGATTTTTTAATTAATTATTCGAATTTACCGCCCATTTCTCTGGGCGCCGCCATTTTCTTTAAGCTCCGCCCACCGCGAGTACAGCTAGCGCCATGTGGCGGAATTTTGGCGAACTAACCCCCAGAAAAACGCGAAAGTTTTGACCCTTCTTCCAGCGAACCCTGAAAAGTATTGACCAATTTCTCGGGCAAAAAACGCGAAAGTTTTGACCCTCTTTCCAGCGAACCCTGAAAAGTATTGACCAATTTCTCGGGCAAAAAACGCGAAAGTTTTGACCCTCTTTCCAGCGAACCCTGAAAAGTATTGACCAATTTCTCGGGCGAAAAAAGCAAAAGTTTTGACCCTCCTTCAAGCGAGCCCGGAAAAGTATTGACCACGCAATACATCTCTTTCACGCAACACATTGCCTGACGTCAAGGGGCAAGAAACCTGGGATTTTAGTTCACGAAAATTCCGCCACATGGCGCTAGCTGTACTCGCGGTAGGCGGAGCCGAAAGAAATAGTGGTCAATACTTTTCCGGGTTCGCTTGAAGGAGGGTCAAAACTTTCGCGTTTTTCTGGGAGTTAGTTCACCAAAAATCCGCCACATGGCGCTAGCTGTACTCCCGGTGGGCGGAGCTTAAAGAAAATGGCGGCGCCCAGAGAAATTAGCGGAAAATTTGAATAATTAATTAAAGAATTGGAAAATCGGAAAAAATCGAAAAAAAATTGAAAAAAATTAGGAAAAATTCGAAAAAAATTGGAAATGAATCTGGGATGCTGTAATTTGAGTTTCATATTCTGAGGCGCTTTCAGAGCCTGTAGGCAGCTTTGGGGGATGTACTGATTAAAAAACAAATCACAAATCGAAAAAAAATTTGAAAATACGGGAAGAATCTCTACTAGATTTGAGGTCATATTGACGCTCGCAAGTTGTCGGAGATCTAGTAATCGTTGAAATCAATGAAGAAATTGAAACATATTCAGAAAACACAGGAGAGAAAAAGAAGAATGATGACAATGCAGTGATTCTTTGTATTTTGATCTTGGAAACTGTTGATTCTTGATTCTTGGTTCTGTTGATGCATTCATTTTTCAAGAGAGAAATTATCGCTGGTAAAGCTGATCCATTATCGATATACTTTCACCATGCTTCAATTTGCTAACTTGGCTTTGATTTAGAACGCCAATTGCCCCTAGAATTTTACTGATAACTCATCACTCAATGATTCGACAATTTAGTTGTATCCCATTCATTAACTGTTTTTTCTTCTGTCACAGGTGAGACATTGGCAGCTCCGGAGAATCTCTTTCCTGCATTGAGGAATCAAGACTCATCGGTGCATTTGCCTGATTGTTCATTAGTGCACCGAATAAACATCCATACATTATTCATAATGTAGACGTAGATCATGTACATACTTTCTGAATTAATTGGGATTGTCATTCGATGAAAAACCTCTATGAATTTTTATTGTAACACATTTGCTGTGAAAGAATGATTTTCTATCTAAATAAATCCATATTACTCGTGATGATGTGTTAAAATTTATTAAAAATCCATCACCGAAGAGCCCTTTAGGAGTTATAGTCTAATTAACGTTGAATGCAACTAGGTAATGTCTCCATCATGAGTTGTAGGAGTAGGATTGAATACACAGGATCAGGCACCCGGTCTCGGAATACCTCCTCAGGATTTCTGTTCTCCTGATACAAAATTTTATTTTCGGCGAAAATTTTTATTTTCGGATTTGGAATACCTCCTCGGTTTTTCTGTTCTCCTGATACCAAAAAAAAAAAAATTTCGAAAGAGATTCTATACACAGGATCGAATGCATACACAGGATCAGGCACCCGGTCTAGGAATACCTCCTCAGGATTTCTGTTCTCCTGATACAAAATTTTATTTTCGGCGAAAATTTTTATTTTCGGATTTGGAATACCTCCTCGGTTTTTCTGTTCTCCTGATACCAAAAAAAAAAAAATTCCGAAAGAGATTTGATACACAGGATCGAATGCATAGACATGATCAGGCACCCGGTTTCGGAATACCTCCTCAGGATTTCTGTTCTCCTGATACAAAATTTTATTTTCGGCGAAAATTTTTATTTTCGGATTTGGAATACCTCCTCGGTTTTTATGTTCTCCTGATACCAAAAAAAAAAAAAAAAATTTCGAAAGAGATTCTATACACAGGATCGAATGCATACACAGGATCAGGCACCCGGTCTCGGAATACCTCCTCAGGATTTCTGTTCTCCTGATACAAAATTTTATTTTCGGCGAAAATTTTTATTTTCGGATTTGGAATACCTCCTCGGTTTTTCTGTTCTCCTGATACCAAAAAAAAAAAAAAAAATTTCGAAAGAGATTCTATACACAGGATCGAATGCATACACAGGATCAGGCACCCGGTCTCGGAATACCTCCTCAGGATTTCTGTTCTCCTGATACAAAATTTTATTTTCGGCGAAAATTTTTATTTTCGGATTTGGAATACCTCCTCGGTTTTTCTGTTCTCCTGATACCAAAAAAAAAAAAATTTCGAAAGAGATTCTATACACAGGATCGAATGCATACACAGGATCAGGCACCCGGTCTCGGAATACCTCCTCAGGATTTCTGTTCTCCTGATACAAAATTTTATTTTCGGCGAAAATTTTTATTTTCGGATTTGGAATACCTCCTCGGTTTTTCTGTTCTCCTGATACCAAAAAAAAAAAAAAAAATTTCCGAAAGAGATTTGATACACAGGATCGAATGCATACACAGGATCAGGCACCCGGTCTCGGAATACCTCCTCAGGATTTCTGTTCTCCTGATACAAAATTTTATTTTCGGCGAAAATTTTTATTTTCGGATTTGGAATACCTCCTCGGTTTTTCTGTTCTCCTGATACCAAAAAAAAAAAAATTTCAAAAGAGATTCTATACACAGGATCGAATGCATACACAGGATCAGGCACCCGGTCTCGGAATACCTCCTCAGGATTTCTGTTCTCCTGATACAAAATTTTATTTTCGGCGAAAATTTTTATTTTTGGATTTGGAATACCTCCTCGGTTTTTATGTTCTCCTGATACCAAAAAAAAAAAAAATTTCCGAAAGAGATTTGATACACAGGATCGAATGCATACACAGGATCAGGCACCCGGTCTCGGAATACCTCCTCAGGATTTCTGTTCTCCTGATACAAAATTTTATTTTCGGCGAAAATTTTTATTTTCGGATTTGGAATACCTCCTCGGTTTTTCTGTTCTCCTGATACCAAAAAAAAAAAAATTTCGAAAGAGATTCTATACACAGGATCGAATGCATACACAGGATCAGGCACCCGGTCTCGGAATACCTCCTCAGGATTTCTGTTCTCCTGATACAAAATTTTATTTTCGGCGAAAATTTTTATTTTCGGATTTGGAATACCTCCTCGGTTTTTCTGTTCTCCTGATACCAAAAAAAAAAAAAAAAATTTCCGAAAGAGATTTGATACACAGGATCGAATGCATACACAGGATCAGGCACCCGGTCTCGGAATACCTCCTCAGGATTTCTGTTCTCCTGATACAAAATTTTATTTTCGGCGAAAATTTTTATTTTCGGATTTGGAATACCTCCTCGGTTTTTCTGTTCTCCTGATACCAAAAAAAAAAAAATTTCAAAAGAGATTCTATACACAGGATCGAATGCATACACAGGATCAGGCACCCGGTCTCGGAATACCTCCTCAGGATTTCTGTTCTCCTGATACAAAATTTTATTTTCGGCGAAAATTTTTATTTTTGGATTTGGAATACCTCCTCGGTTTTTATGTTCTCCTGATACCAAAAAAAAAAAAAATTTCCGAAAGAGATTTGATACACAGGATCGAATGCATACACAGGATCAGGCACCCGGTCTCGGAATACCTCCTCAGGATTTCTGTTCTCCTGATACAAAATTTTATTTTCGGCGAAAATTTTTATTTTCGGATTTGGAAAACCTCCTCGGTTTTTCTGTTCTCCTGATACCAAAGAAAAAAAAAAAAAATTTCCGGAAGAGATTTGATACACAGGATCGAATGCATAGACATGATCAGGCACCCGGTTTCGGAATACCTCCTCAGGATTTCTGTTCTCCTGATACAAAATTTTATTTTCGGCGAAAATTTTTATTTTCGGATTTGGAATACCTCCTCGGTTTTTATGTTCTCCTGATACCAAAAAAAAAAAAAAAAATTTCGAAAGAGATTCTATACACAGGATCGAATGCATACACAGGATCAGGCACCCGGTCTCGGAATACCTCCTCAGGATTTCTGTTCTCCTGATACAAAATTTTATTTTCGGCGAAAATTTTTATTTTCGGATTTGGAATACCTCCTCGGTTTTTATGTTCTCCTGATACCAAAAAAAAAAAAAAAATTTCCGAAAGAGATTTGATACACAGGATCGAATGCATACACAGGATCAGGCACCCGGTTTTGGAATACCTCCTCAGGATTTCTGTTCTCCTGATACAAAATTTTATTTTCGGCGAAAATTTTCATTTCTGGATTTGGAATACCTCCTCGGTTTTTCTGTTCTCCTGATACCAAAAAAAAAAAAAAAAAATTTCCGAAAGAGATTTGATACACAGGATCGAATGCATACACAGGATCAGGCACCCGGTTTCGGAATACCTCCTCAGGATTTCTGTTCTCCTGATACAAAATTTTATTTTCGGCGAAAATTTTTATTTTCGGATTTGGAATACCTCCTCGGTTTTTCTGTTCTCCTGATACCAAAAAAAAAAAAATTTCGAAAGAGATTCTATACACAGGATCGAATGCATACACAGGATCAGGCACCCGGTCTCGGAATACCTCCTCAGGATTTCTGTTCTCCTGATACAAAATTTTATTTTCGGCGAAAATTTTTATTTTTGGATTTGGAATACCTCCTCGGTTTTTCTGTTCTCCTGATACCAAAAAAAAAAAAAAAAATTTCCGAAAGAGATTTGATACACAGGATCGAATGCATACACAGGATCAGGCACCCGGTCTCGGAATACCTCCTCAGGATTTCTGTTTTCCTGATACAAAATTTTGTTTCCGGCGAAAATTTTTATTTTTGGATTTGGAATACCTCCTTGGTTTTGCTGTTCTCCCGATACCAAAAAAAAAAAAATTCCGAAAGAGATTTGATACACAGGATCGAATGCATACACAGGATCAGGCACCCGGTCTCAGAATACCTCCTCGGGTATCCTGTTCTCCTGATACAAAAAGAAATTTTCGGCCTAAATCCTAATTTTCAGGACGTACATTTCTGAGCTCAAAATGATTCCTTTTCTTTTGTATCGATAAATCATTGAATGATTGAGTATACAAGCAGACATATAGTTAGTCCTGCAAGGAACTACTTGCTCTCTGTGTCATTCTGTTATACTAAGACTAAATACAAAAGATTGAAGGCATGCACAGTATGAGGCACATGGGGTCTCGGATTACCTCCTCGGGTTCCATGTTCTCCTGATACAAATACCTACTTATGGGCAAACTTCTAATTTTCAGGGCCCGTATTCTAGAGCTCTGCATTATCACTTCCGGTGTGAGTGAAAGCATGATTGAATGACTGAATATACAGGCAGGCATATGCTGAGCCTTGCAAGCAATTAGTTGCTCTCTCTATCATTCCATCATACTAGCATTACATACAAAGGATTGAAGGCATGCACGTGATGAGGCACCAGGTCCAGGAATACCTCCTCGGGTTTCCTGTTCTCCTGATATAAAATCAAATTTTCTGATCCAAACTCTAATTCTAATCTTCAGCGAGAGAAAGTTGAACTGTTGATTGAAAATATCACAGATTATCCGCCAAACGGGTTGAGTAGTGCCAGCCTCGAAACGATCTCGTTGGATCACAACTATTTAGCAGTCTCTTAGAAATCGATTTTCATGATTATTTTAAGTATCACTCAACAACAAAGAATGAACACGTCATTCGATGTTCATTCAATAGTTTTATTCGTCAGAATTATTACAAACATGATTCGCAATTGGTTCAAGAGACATTTTACTAATGATGTGACAAAGCGTATCATGTAGTTTTACATTATTTCCTACACTACATGGTAGATATTTATAAAGATATCCTTAGAGATATTGTCATTTTTTTAATTACTTATTACTCAATCACGCGATAGCAAAATTATATCGTATGATAAGTAGTTTCAAAATACATCGTACTCCAAAGGGTAAAAAATCCACTGCTCTTTCATCTGAGTAGCCAAATAATGGAGTGCGTTGCATTAGGAATTTCGACTTTTCAATTCCTAATATCATTAATCATTTCTGTTGGCATTACGATGAATCAAATGGCCAATAGCGCCAGCAGCAACTAATACTGCGCCTGTACCCATCGCAACGTTGAACCAAAAGTTAGATTCTTCCTGAGCATCGGTTGTCAATTGAGCCGGTGGTTCTGCAAGTGGACGTGAGATCGTCCAGTCAGCTGATTGTGCTATCGGTCTTGCACACAATCTCGAGGGTACAACGCTGCGGTTCGATAACTCTGGCAGCTTGACCAATTGAAGTTCTTCAGAGTTCACTTGAGATAATTAGATACATTATAAATTCAAATTATATACTTTAGGCATGTGTTGCTGGATTGGGTAAAGTTTAAATCGTGCTCATACTTGTAACACGGATGTAATGTATCTATACTTACAAATGTAGCTCGCAATGATATATTTGTCCGTATCTATGTGTGTGTTGATTTTTTTGATAATATTGTTCAATCTGTTGGCTATATTTTCCAGTTCGATTTCACTTATTTTGGAAAAATGATTGAACTGTGGATTCCAAAAGTCGTATAATTTGCCTTCTTTACAAGCCACGTACAACTTTTTCAGCATCTGTGGTGTTTAACCAGAAAATCAGATAAATTATTCATGAATTTTCTTTATTCTTATCAAGAAAACTTATAATAAATATTGCAAGTTTTACCCCAGTTATGATGATGAGGAGGAGATAGAATACTCACATAAACGAATACAGACGTTAAACTGTAGCATTGGAACTCTGGGTTCCTATAAATCTTGCTGCCAACTGGGCCAAACTGTATTTCTAGTTCGTGAAGAAACAGTGTTTTTATGAAATAACTGGCAATGCTCTTCATATTTTGCGTGTCACGTAGTTTCTGGACAGAAATCAATGAAATAAATACAAAGCATACAGATCCAAGGTCAACGACGATGTAATTTAGTATATGGATTTAAGTATGTGCAATATTAAAAAGGTATTCACCTTCATCTGTCTGATAACTGGTTTCACACGACCTCTTATATCGTCTGTCAACCATTCCTGTTCCATCGACCAAAAACTTGGTCTCCACGATAAATGGCTGTCCAATCCTTCCAAAGGTTTTGAAATAGCGAACCAATGTTTTTTCTAAAATAAAGTATCAATGGCGATTAGCATTTTCAATGACGTCGAATATAATCAATAGAATTCATTACCTGGGTTTTGCGACACAGAAAAGGTTGAGGAGGTGGAGTTTGAAATTCTAACGCTGGCACTATGTCAACGTCAACTGGCTTCCCATCTGGCAGAATTATTCTGTAAGTAAATGCAGGTCCGCTTTTACGAATGCTTGCCTGTAAACAATGTGATAAATACAAATAAGAATTTTTCATTAAAAATTTATCAATCGACAATCCATGAACAAAGTTAATCGTTTCACTCACTTCGTACTGATATTTATCCGATCTCAATATATATTTCTTATCAACGTACTCGGATTGAGGGAATGCTCTAGTTACAACCGACTCAAACCATTGTCGAAACTTATCAGAATTAAGAAATCCACTGCCGTCAAACCAGTTTTCGATACCCCTGGAAAATCGTATAAGTGTTTGTTTTTTTTTTTTTCTTCTAATCTTCATCAATATTAATTTTTTTGAATATATTTTCGAGCATATTGATTCAAAATTTACCTGTACTCGGTCGTATATCTGACGTGTTTCGTTAAATTTGAAAGCACATCCGTATTTGGTTTTATTTTTATGTATCCTGGTCTTTTGGGGGCGTTAACGGGCTGTGAAAAATAAGTGAAAATAGAAAATTAAGATTTGACATTTGGAGAGAGAAAAAAAAAAAAAACAAAGCATAAATAATAATAAGAAAAAATAAAAAAATTACGTTAGCACGAGTACATCGCGCTATTCGGATTGGGATTCGATCGTAGCGTATATATTTCTGCTAATTTTCAACTCTTACTATTAATTGTTCGTAGTTTATCGGCATGTGTATTATGACGTTCAAATCAAATTCTTCCGGGCTCCCGACTTTGAGACCTTCGTAAAAACTGCCGGTATACTCCACCCGTCGATAAACGGAGTTGAACAAATTATCCTGTTGTTTCAATCTCTCTATCAACATGTCCAACACCTGGTAGGAAAAAAAGAATTCAATAAATGCCAAGCGATCTTTCAACCCCCCGAAGAATATCGGTGAAAAAAACTCGGCGGTATTTTTCCACACCGTTTTCAGATGAGCCTTGTACTCCGTGATCTTCTCTGGTTTCATAGAGACTACCTTCTCGTTAATTCTGTTGAAAACCGTATCATCTTTGAACCTGCGGTCGCCAAGTATGAACGTCGTCATGCCTTCGAAAATTGATAAAGTTTCATGGAAATGTCAGCTTAAAAATATCCAGTTATTGTTGTAACGGCAGAAATCAATGTACTCACTTCTGGATTGTTAAAAATGAATGTAAATGAAATTTCGTATACAAAATCAAACGCACTGTTGCCAATTTGTTTTAAATGATTGCAGAGCGTACACGATTGGCACCCGTTTGTAGATGCGATTCGACCGAAGGCAGCGAAACTTTATAATGAATGACACGAATCGCCGCTTCGAATTTTATACACCCTTATCGGAATTCCCTGCTTAGAAACGGGCATCCCGCTACGGGTGCTCGCGGACAAAGGGGCATTACCGACGTGCCACGTAGAGAATTTCAGTCACCGATTACATACGTATACACATACGCACACCACCGATATCTCTACTCGACTTGGACCACCGGACTCAGGAATATTGCCGTTGGTCGTTGTCCCCACACGGAACGATCCTTCCGCTGCAAAACCGCCGCCATTAATGACGCCGGATAACGCACGTGGTCACACGATGCATATTTCAACTTCAAAGGTGGATTCACGCGGGCCCAACGATCGTTCGATCTACATCGTCTCTGCATATCGGTCGTGCTTCGGCTTTATCTCAAAAGAGATAAGGCCGAAGCTTATTGCGAAAATGACATTAAAATTATTGAGCTAATATCAAAATTTATTATTTATTTAAAAAAATGAAAAAAAAAAAAAAAAAATATATGGCTCGAAGAAGGAGGATTATTATTTAAAATTGGAAAGAATTTTTCTTGATATTTCCTCGAGCCGATCCAACGAGGAACGGGAGAGCTCGTCTTTTTTAGACAGCAAATGATCGACGTCCTTGGATATTCCGAGGATACGTTCCAGATGCGGATCGACCTCCGGTGTTTCGGGTGAAACTCGGTCCTCGCTGATCAATTTCCTACGTTTTTCTTCTCTCTGGTATCCCACGGTGACCGGGCAGGTGTGATCGCCCCCCTTGGTTTCGTGCGATCTCAATATTTCCACGATTCTTTTTTCGATCGACGAAAATCCCGCGGGGAGCGGCGTAGGCAGGGAACGAGAGAGGTAAAGCGAAACGGTCTCGCGGATCTGAGGTATCCCGGCCACGATGTCGACGATTCCTCCGACGAGTTCCTCGTTGTAACAGGTATTGGTCAGGTGAGCGAAACTCTCGAGAGCCTCCTCTCGCGACCATGAATTATCGTCCTCCAACAAGTGACAATAAAGCTTTCCCAGGGCCTTCGTTACCCCCACGCCCGATTGGCCGAAATTTTCCGTCGATTCTTTCAGATAATTCGATACGGAGGAGCGGAAAAATGTCCCCGCGTTCGGTGTCATGGAGGCCATAGCGGTCAGGATCTGCAAGGATAATGAAGAGGATCGTCCGTCGGAAGTTCGGATTGGTCGTCATTGAATCGAGCTCTACTTACGGAGGATAATTCTTCGTCGTGACCACGAATAGTCTGGGTAGCCTCCAGAAGAGCGACGATCAATTGGGTTATCAAATTTAAATGAACGCCGTCGAATTCGTCGATAGATTTGACCAGGCACTTCCATATTTCGGCTATTATTTTGACGACGTTTTTATTCTCGGTTACGTTGAATGTCCCTATCACCGTCAACTGATTTATCTGCGTTCGATGGGGAGTGAATTGAAAAAAAAAAATTAAAAATTAAAAAAAAAAAAAACAACATGGAATAATTCACTTTTTTTTTTTTCTTTTCTCGATCGTGTTTACGAACGGCGAACTCACGAGTCTGTACCAATTGGCGGTCGACGGTTGATTGGTCAGGGATTTCCAAATTTCCGTTATATTTTCAGCGTCCGTAGACGTCAGTTCGGCCAGGAACATCCTGTCGCTCTTCGATATTGAATTTTTCAACGGCCTCCAACAATGCGCTTTGACTATCCGAAATTTGTCCAGCAGACGGTTCTTCGTCTCGCTAACCGACAGTCCGTACAATCTCGATATAAGATTACCCAGAATCACGACCTCCTTCGAATCTCGTCTACTCGTCGCCAACATTTCGTAAACCGACATCAAATACGACAGGTGATCGTAGCTCAGATCTGGCGAGGCGGACCTGCATTTTCGTTACAACCAACGATAACAATACAATCCGTCGACGTTGGAAATTTGAAAAAATAAAAAATAAATAAATAAAAAAAAAAAAAAAAAAAAAAAAAAAAAAAACCAACAACAACAACAATAATTTAGATGGTTCGACTGACTTGTTGATGAAACACCATACGTCCGCAGCGAGCAGAGAGGACCAAATATTTCCGCCGAGTAAATATTTCAACAGTAAAATTTCCAAGGTCGAAGAATCCTCCTCTTCCGCCGAAACGACCGCCCCGCAAACCGACGCCAACGTGGCCTCGTAGAGGGACAAAATTCCGATGGAAATTTTACCCAAAATAAGCTCATCTCCGACTTTGGGGGGGGTTGCGTGGTGGAAAAAGAAATCATGATTAACGCGAATCAACGAAGACGCCGCGAACGTCTGCGTAATAATAACAATAATAATAATAATAATAATGACGACGACGATGCTCACGGGCGTCGACGTTCGCCAAGGCAACTTCCAAGATATCGTTGGGATGTTTTCGCCAGGTGTGCAAACGCGATTCGTTATCGCTCGCGATTATTTTATTGATTACAGCGACGGTTAGGATGTGATAGCCCAGTAGGTCGTCCGGCGCTTCTCTCGTTTCGAATTTGAAAAATTCCTGAAACAGATTATGAAAAATTTGGTAAAAAACGGGGCGACGGGGTCGCTCGGTCCCTCCCTCCCCTCCCCCCCCCGGGTAACAAACCTCCTGGAAATCTCGGTCCTTGAGAACGCTATCCAATAACTGATCCACCCCAGGGGTGAGATTGGCGACGAACGACTCCCTGATCTCGTCGGCGATGTCGATGTGTTTCAAACGTGACGGGGAATACCTGTCCGAAAATATGGAACGGGGGTCGGTTAGAATTGGGAAGATTATATTTTCGTTGGAAAAAATGAAAAATGAAAAATGAAAAATGGGGAAAGTAACGAGATCGAGACAGAGATGAAGAACCTGTGAAGCTGGACCGAGAGTCGGAGGAGGGCCGTGGCTGCTTGGTCGTTGCGCAAACATCCCGAGTAAGATGAGCAGAGTTTCTGAAGTAGTTTCAAAAAATGTTTCTGCAGCTTTATCGATCGTTCGGCGAGCCTCTTGTCGGTATTCTGCGTATACGGAAACATTGTGTGAAAATACAAACATTACGAAATGCATAATACCCCTATAGGTAAACAATAACAAGGGACCGAGGCGTACGCCGTGCGGACGTTCGTTTGCGAGGCCGCGATCGGTCGTTATGTGTACCCGTGACCAAAATAGAGAGCCTCTTCAGGCGTTAGCTGGGTAAATAAGAGAACGATGCGTTTAATACAAGAGAGAGGCAGCTGTGAAAGCGAAAAATATTGTCGTTGAAAACAGCCGATACCCGTCATTTCGTCCATCCGGCGATGACGACACGGGGAAGGAAGATGCGTTTAAATAGCACCGGTGGGAACGACGGATTCGGAAACGAGGGAAAACCCGCTCAGTTAACGCGCGCGCGGTCTTACGAGCTAGAAAGTAATACCCTTCGACGAGACGAAGTACGTCCGAAACCCGAAAAATGAGGCCCCCAACGTTCCTCGCTCTACTCTGGATCACCGCCATCCTCGGCGTCGGCTACTTCACCGTAGCGACCGCCGATCCCCGCGGATATTACGAAGATCCTTACGACTACGATTACCGCCATCATCATCATCCCCACGATGACCACGACCACCATCACCATCATCATCCTGGGCACGATCATCACGACCACCATCATCCTGGACACGATCACCACGACCACCATCACCATCATCCTGGACACGATGACCACGACCACCATCACCATCATCATCCTGGACACGACGACCACGACCATCATCATCATCATCATCCTGGACACGATCATCACGGTCATCATCACGGTAACCATTGCGAACCGGAAAGACCGTGCACCAGGCACTGTTCGGAGGGTTACAGATGTATTTGGGACGACAACGAGATGGTCTGCGAATGGATCGAGGATGCAGGCGCCCGGTGAGCTCGAGCCGGGGGAGGAAGTTCGTTCGACAAAAGGCGAACGACCGACGTCCGGACGTTTCCGGTTTCGAGAAACCAAACCACCCACCCATCCGACCACCCACCGATACTTATTTCAACGAACGAAATTTAAGAATATTATATTATAAAACCGAACGATCTTAGAATATTTATCGAATCTCTTGTTATGATATCGCACAGTTATACCTTGCGCAACGTTGTTTCAATAAAATTTCCATACAATTAATCGAATCGATTTCCTTTCCACCTGGTCTCTGATCTCCAGAGGATTTTTTTTTTCTTTTCTTTTCTTTGGCGCTCCTCACTCACCAGACTGACGATTTTTCGAACCGACGAATTCACGGCGTCCGCCAGGGACTTGAGATGCCGTGTGACGCAGGACGGTGAGAATCTCTTGAATTCGTTGCAATGCGATGTGGAAATTTTGGTAAAACCTTGCCAGGATTCCGCGACGGTTTTCATGTCCAGTCCGTCGACGAGCAGGCAGCTCTCGCCGACGAGGTTGACGACTGAAATTACGCGCGGGACGACGTCGTTATTTTTTTATGACTCACAATTAAAAAAGCGTCATCTTCGAACACCGACCTTTTTCCAGAACCGCGAGTTCCGAGCGAGCCTCGTCCTTGCCCAGTGTGACGAAACGTTCCAGATATTGGCAAAATGATTTTTGAACTTCGTTAGTTTTGCGAAATAATTTCGTCAATTTTTCGGTCATTTCGTTGAATACCGAACCGTACGTTTCCTCGCTGTAAATGAAAAGAAAATAAAAATTGAAAAAAAAAAAACAAAACAACGAAATATGTACGCGGAAGGAAGGAATCGAAATAACAATTTGTACCTTGATCTGACGTGTTCGAAGGATCGCCGAGTAACTTCAACTAGATTATCGAGAAATCCTCGCACTTTTGAGACGGGCAATTTTTCGAACTTTTCGAGCTTCGATATACAACGGAGAAAATAATCCAATAAATTTTCGCAAGTTTCCAGGCCGCGTCTGACCTCGTCAAGAACTTTATCGTCCGCGGCCGAGGACACCACCAGCCGCTCCGCATCCTCGATGGTCTGAAAAGAAAAGAAAAAAAGAAAAAGCAAAAAATTACAACGATAAATTGGCAAAAACAAAAAAGAATAAAAATCTCAATAAATTTCATCTTTGTTTGATTTTCGATTCAACTACCTGAAAGAATAATTTCCTCGCGACCGGAGTGGCAACGTTCAAAACGTTTTCGCCGACCGTTTCCGAGGTGCAGAACGCCACGCATTTCACCAGCAATATTTCGAGGGCACGCAGCCGATCTCCACCGTCGTTATTCTCGACCAAGTCGTACACACACAAATATATCGAGCTATAAGGACGAATAATCAAAAGCTGTGCGCGCGATTCGTTCGATTTTTTTTTCTTTTTCTTTTTTTTTTTTTTTTTTTTTTGCAATACTTGCGACAAGAATAAAAGGATATTTTTAATCTCGGCAAATATTCTTGAAAATTGGATTCCTCGACGGCGAAACAACGTTCCTTGTCACCTCCGTTATCCGATGTGTTATTCGATCGTTGGCTGCACATCGTTATCCTTGATATCCTGCGAACCAAAAAAAAAAAAAAATAATAATTGGCAAATTTTATTTACTTCTCAAATAGACGAAGAATCGATGTACGTATATCGTGCGAACTGACAAAATTCGATCAATCTTTGAATTTTCTAATAAAAGCATTTCAAATTTTTACAAAATATGAGGTACTCTACCACAGCTGTACACTCATGTGACGTATGATCTCGTCTGATTTGAGAAACGAGAAAGCGAAAGAAAGGGAGAAGAAAAAAAATCCTTACATTATTTTCGTTTCGCTGAAACTCTATCAGCACAATCTTTACGAGAAATTAATCCAGCTCGGTGGAACAAAGAGAAGAAAAAAAAAAAAAAAAACAGTCACATACATACAGGTATATAAGATCTGTGTAAAATCGTGCCAACCGAGTTATTTTTTTTATTGCTTTTTTTTTTTTGTTTTTAAAGAAGTTTTCATTCCGTACATCGGTAGAAAGATAAAAAGTTTTCTCCATGCGCCGCTGAAATTCGCTGAGTTCGTCTCGGTTGTACAGCGATGTAAAAATGAGGTAGAGATTCGTTTAACGTGGTGGAGATAAATAATCGATTATCGATCGAAGCGATTCGCGAAATAGATTATATAGAAGAATTTCGCGAGTAAAACGGAAAATTCGAATTTGAATATGGGGGGGGGGGGGGGGGGGGGTGATCGTCGTTCGATCGAGACAAGGATCAGGTAAAGCGATTAAATAGAGTTTTCTAATTGGCACACTTGATTTTCTGCAACCCCCCCCCCCCCCCCCTCCCCCCAAGTTTTAAGTTTATATGTGTAAACCGTCTGACTTCTCAGGGGTGCGGATAGGTAGTTAGTATAGATAGGTACCTATGTACAGATAATACATACGTATACGTTACACGCGTACACATACGTACGATAAGGCGGCATTCGAACTCCTCAAAAGTTTTTCGGGTGTTTTAAAAGAGAGGCGTGCGGGGAGGGGGGCGAGAGGGCGAGATAATAGGAACGTAGGAGAGTTGTTAGCTCGACCGAGGCGAACGTACGGTACCTATAACAAGTGGTAGTAGTAGTAGTAGTGGTAGTAGTAGTAGTAGCAGTAGTGGAGGAGGAACGATTTGAATGATCGGTGAGCGATGCCATGGTAACTACGGACAACAAGCTGTCAGATGATAGGAGGCAAACTTTTGATCAATAACAAGTGACTACTGGGAGTTTAGTTTAGTTAGTTTACTCAAATTTTAGCTTAGTATATCTACACGTCTACACACGTGCGCGCACACACATACGCGAACCTACGAAGACTCCACGTGATCTTGGATCCTGCGTACACCCCCCGATCGTCCGGGCGTTCGCGGGGACCGTCTCTCTCCCGATGTGTCGAAAAGCGTTCCTCGCAGCACATGTGTACACACGTACTAGGGTGGGTGAAAAAAAAAGAAAACTTCTATTTTTATTTATTTATTTTTTTTGTTTTGGAATCTCACACAGAAAAACTTGTCGCCAGGCACCTTTGGAAAGGACACACCCGGCACGGGCTCTCGATATTAATGGGAACATTCCGTTCGTCATCGATTTCTATTTTCAATTCAATTCGATATCCAAAAAGTCATGTTTTATCACCGATAGCTTGTTAAGCCCGTACTCGGGTCGATATCTGTAGGAAATTGAAAGCTCTACAAGAACGGTCTCTTAGACTTTTTCGAATAAATCTCACCCATTTCAAAGATATTCGAGGTAAAAAAAATTGAAGAATTTAACGATTTAAATCAATTTTTCTTTCGGAATTTTGTTACCGACAATGAGTAATAATTATTATCGAATCAGCCGCGTTGATTATTGTAGGAGATTTAACGCTCTACAAAAATGGTCTCTTGTACTTTTTCGATTACTCGAACCGTTTCGAAGATATTCCCATTTGAATTCCGATATGCGGTACGTATGAGGGAAAAAAAAAAAAAAAAAAAAAATAGAAGTTTTTTTTGACCCACCCCAATGCATACGTACGTTGTATTTACTCATGTGCTTTACATGCCCGTCCGCCCGTCCTCGAAATATACACAAAAGTAAAAGTACATGAAGGCGGTACAAGAGTCCTGGCGAAAGGCGCGGAGAGAAGAAGTAGGAGGAGGATGACTGGGGGGGGAAGGGGGTGGGGGAGGGGGGGGGGAGAAAGTGAGGGTAAAATAAATGGACGGGGGTTGAAAACCCCCGTTATAAGGGTGCAGCGAGGGTGGTGTAACCGAACAATGGCTAGGAGGAAAGGAGAAGTTAGTAATAGGCGGCGGGGTTTAGTCGGCGTCTGGCAGCGACTCCAGGACGACTGGGAGGTCGCCTCCTCCGCGGGGAGATAAGACAAAAAAAAGCCGTCAAACATTTTTCCCGTCTCTTCCGAGTCTTTCGTTACAAAGAAAAAAATTGAACGCACACGCGCGCTCTATCTCCGAATTCGGTAACAAAAAAAAAAAATGTCCGAAACGTCGCGTCGCCGAGTTCGTTGAAAATTGTTTCCAAAAATTTCACCGTTCGAACGATCCGTTTGAAACGAGGACGATCGTCGAGGATCTTATGTAAAAACGCGACGTCAAATTCTCGATAAAAAATGAGGACGAAGGAGTCGGTAGGATCCGGCGGTCCCCGGAGTACAGAGAATCCTAGGATCTCCTGTTAGCGGAAGTGCGGAGGAAGTGGAAGCGGAAGCGGAAGCGGAAGCGTGAGGAGGACGAGAGAGGATGTCGACGGTACGTCGTCCCGCGGGTCCCGTGCGTCAATTGTCGCTTCAGCAACCCCCCAGGAGGCAACAAGTGCGACGTCAGCGTTCCGCCGAGGCTTCGGATAAACAGCCGCTCCAAGTTTTCGCCAATCCGATCAGGTCGCGGCTCAACTGCAACGAGGCGAAGCCGCCGGACCCGGATCGTCCGAAGGTACGGCTCGCGTGGGACGAGAATCCCACCGCCAGGCAAATAGCCGGCAAACCGCGGCCACCGACGGCGAAGAGCAAGGCGTCGACGGGCCGTCCGCCGATCGGGGAAAAGGCCTCGATTCTCTACTCCAGACAGGAACTGGCGGAACGGCTGCGGCTCGCTTGGAAACAGAGGGAGGAGAACCGGGCTAACATCGACATATTTCTGGCCCACAACGCGGTGGAGACCGGCTGCGATTCCAGGCCGTCGTCCGGCGCCGTCGGCGAGGAGGAGAAAGCGGCGGAAAGTCGGAAAAACTCGGGAATCCCGAGGGACGATCCGACCCCCGTGGCGTCCGTCAGAGTGACGAAAACGCGGGATGAGAACGCGGAGGAGCGTCCGGAATCCGAATCCCCGGAGCGGAAGGACCGCGAGGCGGCGGACGACGACGACGATCCGGCGGCCGCCGATCCGCGGGGAGATTCCGCGGCGGAGACGGTCGACGAATCGCGCGGATTCTGCGGGAAAACCGTGACGTGTAATAACGTCACGTCGCGAGATTCGAGGAACGGAGATCCGCCGGACGGCTGTCAGCAGCAGCAGCAGCCGGACAAAAAGAAGGATCAAGACGCGAGGGCGAGGAGAGCCAACTTTTCCAACAACTCGGTGAACGGTAACAGGATATCGAGCAGCTCGGCGGGTCCCCCGGCGGTTCCGCTTGCGGAAACGCGTCGCGAACGTCAGACCGGAAGTACCAAGGAGCAGGGCCTC